>NC_137976.1:48931916-49069416 GCF_963924665.1 Micromys minutus
TTTAGAAATGGTTTATTTTCCTAATGTGACCAGATGCCTCCCAGTCATATATAAAAACACCCCAAACCATACTGATTTGCTTGACAAATGTCTTAAGACCAGTTAACCCAGACTGAAAGGTGTGTGTCTATTTGAGGGTGAACTTTGTTCAAGGGTTTCATTGTCTGCTGAAAGAAAGAAGCCCTTGGTGTTGGTAAAATCCCAACCTTAGAAGGACAAGCACTTGGCTGAGCTGGAAGTTACAGTTTTGATTTTTTACTCTACTAATTTCTGGAGAGGTGACATAAGCAAACTGCTTTATTTCTTCATGTGAGAGACAGGATCATAACTCAGGGTTCTGATAGGACTTAAGGAAATTTTCTGAAAGGATGTGGAAGAGAACCTGATGCTTGGTAAGGTAAATATTAGGCAGCATCTTAGCTGACCCAGTAGAGAACTTGGAGGTGTCTTGAAACTTAAACTTTTAGTTTCAAGAGGGCAGAGATCATTGCCAACTACAAGAAGGTGTTAGACTTGAAATCAAGGGAAAACTAAATTAAGGAATATCTTCAGACAAATTTCCCCAACTCTTTAGGTTTTTTAAAGTTTATGTTATATATTTATTTTCTCTGTGTGTTTGTTTTTTTTATTCAGAGAGAGGAGGGAGGGAGAGCGAAAGCAAGAGAAAGCAAGCAAGAGAGAGAGAAACAGAGAGACAAAGAGAGATGGGAAGAGAGAGAACAAGAGACAGACAAACAGACAGACAGGCAGACAGAGACAGAGACAGAGGGGGGGAATAACTCCCCCCCCTTCTACCAGTCAGTCTGAGGGCTAGAACTCAGGACTTCTGGTTTGGCAGCAATCACCTTTACCCACTGAACCATCACACTGTCTGTGATCTTATTTTCTTAATGTGCAAAAGATCTTCTGCCTTCTGTTTTTTGGTGACACTGTGTGTTGTCAACATTCATTTTCTTTTTTGTTTTTTGTTTTTTTTTTTTTTTTTTTTTTTTTTTTTTTTTCTGTTGCTAAAAGTAGCAACCACTGTTAAGCTTGCGGTTGTGTTTTCCTAAATTGCTAACATTTGGTGCAGAGGATAATAGCATATTCCAGTGGAAGAATTATAGCCAGGCTCTGGAATTTTAGTTGGCTCTGTGCACACACAAACTGGGGTTAAATAGCCACCTATGGAGAAGTGGCAGTGGCTTCTCTCACCTTGTGCTTTTAAGTTTAATGAGATGGAAGAACTTAGCCACCATAGAAATCCTCAAACTCCCTTCATCAGAACAGAGTAGGAGTCACAATTTCGGAACACTTGAGACATAGAAGAATTTCAAGGCCAAGTGGTCTGTCTCACTGTTGGGTAAATGAACGATAAGACTCGGGGAAGCCTAAGTAAAACTTTTTTTGAAAAAACTTTTACTTCTTGTATATGTGTGGGGGGGAACAATACACAACACATACACACACAGTGTCTGGGGAGAATGAAAAGCTGTGTGCAGTGATGGCTGTAGCTGTCAAACAATGTTCAGCACTCAGCTTACTCCCTCTGCCTGGGGCCGGGTCTCCCTTCCACCATGTTGCACACCCCAGGCTCGGTGACCCATGAACCTCTGTGAAATTTTTCTGTCTTTTTTTTTTTTCTTTAACGGTATGCTGGGATTCCAGATGCACACTACCGCACAGCTTCTTACATAGGTCTGGGTCTCAAACTTGGGTCACTGGGCACGCATGGCAAGTGCCTTTACCCACAGAACCATCCCACTAGCCCTGTGAATTCATTCTTCCTAAAAATTTTAATACAATAGATAAAGTTTGAGTCTTCTTCACTGCCTCTACCTTCTCAAATGTGACTACTATTACAAATTACTTGTAAACCTTATGAAATGTCTTTTCAAATACATAATATCAGAGATGTTCATTTTAATGGGTACTCATAAGAAAGATGTAGGTGATTTTATGACTAGTTTTTTCCCCCTCTGTCATATTTTTAGAGATAGTTATATATCACTTTGCAGATATCTACCTTTCATTTTTAACTGTTGCTTACTGCCATATAGTATGCCTGAACTGTTTGTTTTTAATCAGGGCATCATTCATCAATTTTCTATTGCTATGAGGAAATACCTATGAAAATCATCTGAAAAGGCCAGTGGTTATAGAGGTTTCTATTTGTGTTCGTCTATAGCGCACAGTGTATCAAGGTGCAGGATTGTAAGCTGCAGCTAAGAATTTACCTCATTGAAGCCTGCTGGAGTAGCCCTTCTAATATCTAATTTTAAAAGATGTCTAATCAAAATTAATTTAAAAAATCTGGAGAAGGACATTTTGTACTCATCAAAGGAAAAATCCACCAAGATGACATCTCAATTCTCAATATCTATGACCCAAATGCAAAGGTCATATTCATAAAAGAAATGTTCCAGAGGCTTAAATCACACATGGAACCCCACTCTCATTAGTGGAAAAAAATTGAACAAAGAAATAATAATCTAACAGACATTTTAAATTAAATGGACCTAACAGATATCCATAAAAACATTTCACCCTAATACAAAAGAATACACCTTCTTCTCAGTGCCTCATAGAACCTTCTTCAAAATTGACCACATACTTGATCCCAAAGCAAGCCTCAACAGGTACAAGAAAATCAAAATATCCCCTTGTATTTAACAGACCACCATAGATTAAAGCAGGACTTTAACAACAACAGAAACAACAGAAAACCTGCAAACTCTTGGAAACTGAACAACTCTTTACTTAATGACAAATGTATCAGGGGAAAAAATAAAGAACTTGCAGAGTTTCTAGAATTCAATGAAAATGAAGGAACAACATACTCAAACTTATGGGACACATTGAAAGTGGAGTTAAGAGGAAAGTTCATAGCACCAAGTATCTTCATAAAGAAATTGGAGACTGCATGTGGGATAGATCTTCAGGTGGGGCAGTCTCTGGATGGCCTTTCCTTTGGTCTCTGCTTCACTCTTTGTCCCTGTCTTACCTTAAGATAGGAGCAATTCTGGATTAAAATTTTGGAGATGGGTGGGTGACCACATCCCTCAACTGGGGGCTGTGCCTAACCTCTGGATAAGGTCTCCACAGGTTCTCGATCCCCTTTGTTGAGTATTTCAGTGAATGTCATCCCTGTTGGATCCTGGGAGCCTCTTGGCATCTGAGACTTTATGGTGGCTACCCCCAGTTCCCCACCCCCATGGCTACACATCTTTGTTTAATTTCCTGACCCTCTCTACAACCCGTACCTGATTCAAGCCCCCCCCCTTTCCTTCCCCTTCCTTTCTTCCTTCCAAGTCCCCCTCACCCTCTACTTTCTGTGATTATTTTGTTCCTCTTTCTATGTAGGACTGAAGCGTCTACACTTTGGTCTTTTGTCTTCTTAAGCCTTCTATGGTCTGTGAGTTGTATGATGGGTATTCCAAGATTTTTGCCTAATAGCTACTTATCAGTGAGTACATACCATGTGTGTTTTTTTTTTTTTTTTTTTTTTTTTTTTGTGACTGGGTTACCTCACACAGCATGATAATTCCTAGTTCCAACCACTATTGCTGATGCCAAAAAGTGCTCGCTGACAGAAGCCTCATATAGCTGTCTCCTGAGGGGCTCTGCTAGAGCCTGACCAAAACAGATGCTAATGTTCATAGCCAATCATCAGACTAAGCATAGGGACCCCAATGGAGGAGTTAGGGAACAGACTGAAGGAGCTAAAGGGGTTTGCAACCCCAAAGGAAGAACAGCAATATCAACCAACCAGACCCCCAAGAGTTTCCAGGGACTAAACCACATGGAGGAACCCATGGCTCTAGCTGCATATGTGGCAGAGAATGGATGACCTTATCAGACTTCAATGGGATGAGGAGGTTCTTGGTCCTGTGAAAGCTTGATGCACCATTGTAGGAGAATTGTAGGCAGTAAGGTAAGATAGATGGGGGTAGCACCCTCATAGAATCAGGAGGAGGGGGGATAGAATGGGGAAGGGTGTGGAAGGGAAACCGTGAAAGGGGATAGCACTTGAAATGTAAATAAATAAAATATCCAATAAGAAAAAATAAATTGGAGAAAACTCATACTAGCACCTTAACAGCACACCTGAAAGCCTAGAACGAAAAGAATCAAACACACCAAGAAGAGTAGACAATAGGAAATCAATCAATTACAAACAAAGAAAACAATACAAAGAATCAAGAAAACCAAGAGATGGTCCTTTGAGAAAATCAACAAGCTAGACAAACCCTTGTTTGTTAGCCAAACAAACCAAAAGAGAGAGAGACTATCCAAATAAACAAAATCAGAAATGAAAAGGGAAAAATAATAACAGACACTAAGGAAATCTAAAGAATCATCAGGTCTTAATTCAAAAGCCTGTACTCCACAAAATTGGAAAACTCTAAATGGAATGAATGATTCTCTTGATA
Source organism: Micromys minutus (assembly GCF_963924665.1). Lineage (NCBI taxonomy): Eukaryota > Metazoa > Chordata > Mammalia > Rodentia > Muridae > Micromys > Micromys minutus. The sequence goes on from NC_137976.1 coordinate 48,936,329, forward strand.
AATACCACTTACCAAAGCTAAATCAAGATCAGGTGAACTATTTAAATAGTCCTATAACCCCTAAGTAAACACAAATAGCCATCAAAAGTCTCCAAGCCCCCCCCCAAAAAAATTCCAATCAACCAAACAAACAAACAAACAAAAAAACCCAGAGTCAGATGGTCTTAGTGCATATTTCTACCAGACTTTCAAAGAAGAGCTAATATCAATACTCCTCAAACTATTCCACAAAATTAAAACAGAAGGACCATTGCCCAATTGATTTTATGAGGCCATAGTCACACAGATACCCACACCAAAAAAAAAAAAAACTCAACAAAGAAAAAGAATTTAGACCAATTTCCTTCATGAACATTGATGCAAAAATACTCAATAAAATGATTGCATACCAATTCCAAGAATCAAAAACATCATACAAGTAGGCTTCATCCCAGAAATAATGGGATGTTTCAATATACAAAAATCCATGAATGTAATCTACCATATAAACAAATATATGAAAGTAAAAAATTTCATTTGCACTTTTACTTTCATAAGATCTCTTTAACATGTAGCAAATCCTTTTTCAACTTTATTGTTTTAAGTTAATATTTCCTACATAGAAGATATTATTTATTTAATTAAAACCTTTGATTATATTAAAATCTTGGAGAAGAAGCTTTTGTCCAGTTTTAGTTTTATTTAGCCAACAAATAATAATGTAAGTATTTTGCAGCAACTTATGTTAACAAAAAATTGCCAAGAAATATCTAATCTCATATCATTGTTGTTATTAAGTAACAGACTCTCTTCTTCACTCTATAGGTCTGAAAAATGAATTTTGAAGTCTGGGTTTATGTTGTTGCTTTGTTTGTTTGGTGAGATAGGGTCTCCTTGTATAATCCAGGCTAGCCTGAAACTCACTGTCTACCTCCCCTGTTTATAAAGATGTACCATTATCCCAGATATAAAAATCAAATCTAAATATCTTTTTACCTTTGGGTTCATATTTTCCTTTCAGGTGAATATTTGTAATCCTTAGTTTGCTTGAAAGCCTAGTCCCTCAGAGAAGTGACTTAGGTAAGAACTGGTGTATCTAACCTCTGTACTTCACAGCTCAACAGACTAAGATGGAGCATAGGGTTCAAGAGGTCTGGGGTTTCAGTTGAGGTGCCTTGCATTAAGCTATGTGGTTTCTGTGGTGGCAGTAATTTGTAACAAATTCTAGCAGTTTCCCCTGATAATCTACTAAAAGGAAAAGAACACAGGACTACAGTTAAACCATTGTCAGAACTTCATTTTTATTCATAAAGTAATTTAAGATGACATACTAAACTGAAGATTCTTCTTCCTATTTATACTATGCTATGAGAAAAATAAAGAGAATTAAAACATCCTGAGGTCAATAATATATTCTGAATATTTTCTGTCTACCTGCTTGGGAGGTGAGTATTTCACGGATAATCATATATGGTTTGGCTCTACATTGCACCTTCAGAGGTCCATAGGCTAAATGTTTAATTCCCAGCCTGTGGTTCTACTGGGGGTGGTGCAACTGTTAAAAGTTAGAACATAGTGAATTCAGGATGGGAACGTGGAGAGGAATTAGGGATTTCTGTGTTCATTCATACCCGCCCCCATCCTAGCTAACATAAGTACACAGTCTTCCTTTACCACATGGTCCTACTGTTGTGATATGCAGTACTGTCATAAGACACCAGGGCCAGTGACTGTTAAACCTCTGATACTAGGAGCTGAAATAAACCATTAAGTTGATTTTCTTAGGGATTTTATCACTGCTACAGGAAGTTAAGTAACACAGATGGCATTGCAATGCTAAGTACAGACAAGTGAATATGCTTGCATTGAGCTGCTGTGACCATCAAAAGCCCTTCTCAGCACTAGAGGGGCGTCAAGCTCTCCTCTGATTTGCATTTTTACACAGCACCTTTCTGCACTCAGAGCTAAGCAACACATAAACTCTGGATCTGAAGCGTCAGCTCCTTTTGTCTGCCGGTACCTTTTTTAGCCAGTTCAAAGGACCATATGGTTTACCTGCCTCCTAAACTTCAACATACAAAAGTTGTATATACTCAAGACAGAGATGATGGTAGACCTTAGCTTTGTTATCTTCAAATTTGAACCATAAAAGGATAATAGAAAACCTAAAAATATTTGAAATCATGGTCTTTGTTTCTCCCTGAGTAAGAAACATAGCAACAAGAGTCCAGTGTGCAGGCCCGGGCTGCATGCCCTCACTGAATAAACCCTAGTTATTCTCGAGTCTGCAGTGTGGTCACCTCACAGCCTGCATGTGTTCAGCTGCAGCTCTTAGACAAATTCTTTAAGGCTTTTGGTTGCATTTTTCCATTTCAGTTTGTTAAAAATATTAAACCAGACCACAAGTCTCAAATAGCCTAAGATATGAAACATATGCTCACAATGAGACCACAGAGGTAGATGCACAGAGACAAGGCCTTTCTTTTTATTTTTAGCAGAGACTTTAGATGCCTGTTCAACACATTTATTTGAAAAGTAATTGTTGTTCATCCTGTATGTCAGGCTGCCACAAGACATACTAAAGAAGAGGGCCAAGGTTTTCCCTTCTAGGAGAATGTGATGCTATCCGTCTGTGCCTTTCTTTCATGCCAGGAGACTGCCATTTTGAGGAATTAGAAGAACTAGAGGTTCAAAAGAAGTCATAGGACTAAAAGAGAGTTTAAAAGAGAGCATTCTTTCTCCCTTCAGTCAGCCTCAAAGTGAAGAGAAATGATCATCAACGTCCTTTGGGCCCCTCTATAATATATTAGAGCAGCTACATAACCTATCAACTATATATGGTGGTTCATAGAAATGTTTTTTGTTTTCTAGAAGATTGCAATTCTCCCCCATTATCCTATATCAGATGTTCAGGGAATATGAAAACTAGACAGTAATGTGGAAGATTCCAACTTAGTCCCAGACAGCTTTTTCTGTATGGTGCATCCAAGGTGTAGTATGTCTTCAGAAGTAGGGTTTTATGATTTATGAACTTTCTTTCTTTCTTTACTGGTTTTGAAGTCACCTTTCTGTAATGTCTGGAGATTTCTGATTCCAGAACAATTCTACTTCCTACTGTCTTCTTCCCAGTTCTTTTGAAGAAGAAAATCTAGAAGGAAAGAGTGCGGTGGAGGAACTCTGCTACAACCTGCACTCTACCATATCTATTGGAACTTCAGTGTTCTTGATTGTGAAGAAGATAAAAACATCTGGCCTCATCAGATGAATGATATGATTAAGGTAAATTAATGAGTATTTCCTTCTGCCTCCTTTTTCTAAATACTCCTTGGGGTTGTAGATCATCTAATTCTGGTTTATGATCCTATTTCTTTTTTTGATCATATTTCGTACTTTGGAAGAGTTTCCTTGGCTCTAATGTCTAATTGGACCAGTTCTCTCTGTTCTGAGAACATTCAAAGTTGAGCTAATGAGCTCTGTCCCTGGATGGAGCTCAGACTTCCCAATCATTACTATTATCACGTCGTTTCTGTGCTCTCTATAACATACTAGAAATTATCTTAGAGTCCCCATCATAAAAGGTCCAGGTCTCATATGATATGCCGATTATCTGCTTTTTACTGAGATAGATGGATAGAGAGCTCCACTATTAAGATGAAGTAATTATTACCACTACATCCTACTTCCAAAACAGACTTGTCTAAATACTTAATAATAAACTCCACAGCTAGCAAGAATACTTGTAGTATGTGGCTGCTGCACATTCTAGCTCAGCTATCCTTTTCTTTGTTCAAGAGGGTCTCCTTGTACTCTATAACTATCGTGAAATTTCATAGGACACTCTAGTATACCCCATTTTAGCATTAAGGACGCCCCTAGTTTGCTGGTTGATTTGAAGTGCTGCAATATTTGGTATACCGTTGATCTCAATAAATTCCCCTTTCCTTATTGGACTAGAAAACAAATCTGCCTGATATTTCAACTTGGTTTCAATTCTCTACACCCATGTGAGGCCGAAGATTGAGTAGCAATTTCTCTCTTTCCTTCAGTACTTCTTTCTTCCCATATCAGATGCAACACAGTTTTTTAACCCCAAACAGATGTGCACTGTGAACTGTGCTGTCTTCAGGTTCATGGTTGAATCTTGGTGTGTGTGTGTGTGTGTGTGTGTGTGTGTGTGTGTGTGTGTGTGTGTCCCATAAGTTTGGGTATTTTATGCATTAATTTTTTTTTAAATTCTAAAAAGTCTTTAATTTCTTCCTTTGTTTTTCCTTAAATAAGCTATCATTGAGTAGAGCATTGTTAAGCTTCCATGTGTATGTGGTATGTGGGCTTTTGTTTTGTTTTGTTTTGTTATTAAAGACCAGCCTTAGGCCATGGTGATCTGATAGAGTGCAAGAGATTATTTCAATATTTTTTTTATATCTGTTGAGACCTGTTTTGTAACTGACTGTATTGTGAGTTTTAGAGAAGGTGGCGTGAGGTGCTGAGAAGAACATATATATTTTTTGTTTCAGGATTAAATACTCTATAGATGTCTGTTAAATTCATTTGGTACATAACTTCTCTTAGTTTTTCTGTTCTCTGTTCAGTTTCTGCTTCAATGATCTGTCCATTGATGAGAGTGAGTTGTTAAAGTCTCCCACTATTATTGTGTGCAGTGTACTATATGCTTTGAGCTTTAGCAGAGTTTCTTTTATGAATGTGGGTGCTCTTGTATTTGGAGCATAGATGTTCAGGATTGAGAGTTCCTCTTAATATACTTTTTCTTTGATGAGTAACAAGTGTCATTCTTTGTCTTTTTTGATTACTTTTGGTTGAAAATCTATTTTATTTGATATTAGGATGGCAACTTCAGCTTGTTTCTTGGGACCATTTTCTGGAAAAGTTTTTTTCCCAACCTTATACTCTAAGGTAGTGCTTGTCTTTGTTGCTGAGATGAGTTTCCTGTATGCATTAAAATGCTGGATCCTGTTTACATATCCAGTCTGATAGTTTACGTCTTTTTATCCGGAAATTGAATCCATTGATGTTAAGAGATATTAAGGAATAGTGAGAGAGCCTGGCCCAACAGCCAGCCGGAAAGGCGGCTCGAACAGGCTGAGCAACTGGTGAGTGGGAGACCTAGGCTGCGGGAGAGCAGAGGGATCTCTGCGGAGTGCACACAGAAAGGGCACCCCCTGCCCTGACCTGCCCTGTCCTCCCCGACCCAGTGACCGGGAACAGATCTTAGGAACTTCTGTTCCCACCCTGAGACGACTTCAGGACACAGAGCAGAGCCTGGCCCACCTGCAAGCCGGAAAGGTGGCTCGGAGAGGCTGAGCATCTGTGACCAGGAACAAATCTTAGGAACGTCTGTTCCCACCTGGACGCAACTTCAGTACGCAGAGCGGAGCCTGGCCCAGCTGCCACCCGGAACCTGGGCTGCCGGAGAGTAGAGAGATCTCTGCGGAGTGCACACGGAAAGTGTACCAGGGACACAGACCAGATACAAGGGAAAGGCAAGAACATATCACTGACAACAAAATGGCAAGAGGAAAGAGAAAGAGTATATCCCAAGGAAACCAAGACAATCTAGCAACACCAGAACCCATCTCTCCGATAGTAGCAAACATCGGAATTCCAAACACTCCAGAGAAAGAAGACACAGACCTGAAATCATGCCTCAAGACGCTGATAGAGTTACTTAAACAAGAAAGGGAGGAAAAGCAAAAAGATTCAGAAGCTTTTAAAGAAGAAACAAGAAAAACACTCAAAGAACTCAAAGAACGAGATGAAAACAGAACCAAAGAAATAAAGGAATGGAAGAGGGAAATTAAAACAGAAATTGACACAATAAAGAAAGCGCTAAAAGAGATAACCCTAGAGTCAGAACACCAAAAAAAGAAATCAGGAGTCACAGAAGCAAGCATTTCCAACAGATTACAAGAGATCGAGGAGAGAATCTCGGGGGCAGAAGACAACATTGCAAACATAGACAAAACAGCCAGAGAAGATGCAAAAAACAAAAAGCTCCTAACACAAAATGTCCAGGAAATCCAAGACACAATGAGAAGACCGAACCTAAGGATAATAGGAATAGAAGAGGGAGAAGAGTATCAACTAAGAGGCACAGTAAATATCTTCAACAAAATCATAGAAGAAAACTTCCCTACCCTCAAGAATGAGATGACCACGAGCATAAAAGAAGCCTTCAGAACTCCAAATAGGTTGGACCAGAAAAGAAATACCTCCCGACACATAATAGTAAAAACATCAAGTGCCCAAAGTAAAGAAAGAATACTAAAAGCAGTAAGGGAAAAAGGTCAGGTAACATATAAAGGCAGACCAATCAGACTCACACCCGATTTCTCAACAGAGACTATGAAAGCTAGAAGAGCCTGGACAGACATCATGCACTCCTTAAGAGAGCACAAGTGCCAGCCCAAGCTGCTATACCCAGCAAAACTATCAATCACCATCGATGGAGAGACAAAGATATTTCAAGACAAATCAAAATTCACACAATATCTGACCACAAACCCAGCACTACAACGAATTATAGGTGGAAAACCCAATACAAGGAGGGAAAATACAGCCTAGTAAAAACAAGAAAACTCCTAAACAAGAAAACTAAAAGAAGAAAAAAACACAGACACAACTTAACCCAAAAAAAGCAAAAATGGCAGGAAACAGAAACAATTATTCCTTGATATCTATTAACATAAATGGTCTCAACTCCCCAATAAAGAGACATAGACTATCAGACTGGATACATAAACAAAATCCAGCCTTTTGCTGCATACAGGAAACTCATCTCAGAAACAGAGACAGACACTATCTCAGAGTAAAAGGGTGGGAAAAAACTTCCAAGCAAACAGCTCCAAGAAGCAAGCTGGAGTGGCTATTCTAATATCGAATAAAGTAAACTTCCAACCAAAAGTTATCAAAAAAGATAAAGAAGGACACTTTTTACTCATTACCGGGGAAATCTGTCAGGAGGAACTCTCAATCCTTAACATATATGCTCCAAATAAAAAATCACCCACATTCATAAAAGAAACTCTACTAAAGCTCAAAAAATACATTTCACCCCACACAATAATAGTGGGAGACTTTAACACCCCACTCTCACCAATGGACAGATCAGGGAAACAGAAACTGAACAAGGACACTGCAAAACTAGCAGAGACTTTGAACCAACTAGAATTAATAGATATATACAGAACATACTATCCTAAATTAAAAGAATACACCTTCTTCTCACCACCCCCTGGCACCTTCTCGAAAATTGACCACATAATTGGACACAGAACGAGCCTTCATCGATATAAGAAGATTGAAATACTCCCATGCATCCTCTCAGATCACCATGGTCTACGGCTGGTCTTTAACAACAACAAAGACAACAAAATGCCCACATACACATGGAAACTAAACAACGCTCTGTTAAAGGATAGCAGGGTCAAAGAAGAAATAAAGAAAGAAATTAAGGACTTTCTAGAATTCAACGAAAACGATAACACAACATACCCAAACCTATGAGATGCAATGAAAGCAGTATTGAGAGGAAAACTCATTGCTCTAAGAGCTTCCAAGAAGAAACTGGAGAGAGCTCACATCAGCAACCTGACAGCACAGCTAAAAGCCCTAGAACAAAAGGAAGCAGATATACCCAAAAAGAGTAGACGGCAAGAAATAATCAAAATTAGGGCAGAAATAGACCAAATAGAAACAAAAAAAAAACCATTGAAAAAATCAACAAAACAAAGAGTTGGTTCTTTGAGAAAATCAACAAGATTGATAAACCCCTAGCCAGACTAACTAAAGGGCAAAGAGAGAGTATCCAAATTAACAAAATCAGAAAGGAAAGTGGTGACATAACAACTGAAACTAAGGAAATTCAAGAAATCATCAGATCCTACTACAAAAACTTATACTCCACAAAATTGGAAAATCTGGAGGAAATGGACGAATTCCTAGACAGATACAAGGTCCCAAAGTTTAACCAGGACCAAGTAAACCATCTAAATAACCCTATAACACCTAAAGAAATAGAAGAAGTCATCAAAAGCCTCCCAACCAAAAAAAGCCCAGGTCCAGACGAGTTCAGTGCAGAATTTTATCAGACATTTATTGGGGATATAACACCAATATTTGCCAAACTATTCCAAAAGATAGAATCAGATGGAATATTACCCAAATCATTTTTTGAGGCTACAATAACCCTCGTACCTAAGCCACACAAAGACCCTACAAGGGAAGAGAACTTCAGACCAATCTCACTTATGAACATTGATGCAAAAATACTCAACAAAATCCTTGCAAACCGAATCCAAGAACACATCAAAACCATCATTCATCATGACCAAGTAGGCTTCATCCCTGGGATGCAGGGATGGTTTAACATAAGGAAATCCGTCAATGTAATCCACTATATAAACAAACTTAAAGACCAAAATCACATGGTCATCTCACTAGACGCTGAGAAAGCATTCGACAAAATCCAACACCCCTTCATGTTAAATGTCCTGGAAAGAACAGGAATCCAAGGCCCATATTTAAACATAATAAAAGCAATATACAGCAAACCAACAGCCAACATCAAACTTAATGGCGAGAAACTTGAAGCAATCCCACTAAAATCAGGGACTCGACAAGGCTGCCCACTCTCTCCCTACCTATTCAACATAGTACTGGAATTCCTGGCTGGAGCAATTAGACAGCAAAAGGAGATCAAGGGGATACAAATCGGAAAGGAAGAGATAAAAACATCACTCTTTGCCGATGACATGATAGTGTACTTGAGTGACCCCAAAAATTCCACCAGAGAACTCCTACAGCTGATAAACAAGTTCAGCAAAGTGGCCGGATACAAAATTAACTCAAACAAATCAGTAGCCTTCCTATACTCAAAGGACAAACATGTGGAGAAAGAAATTAGGGAAAAGGTACCCTTCACAATCGTTACAAAAACTATGAAATACCTTGGTGTGACTCTAACTAAGGAAGTGAAGGACCTGTATGACAAGAACTTCAAACCTCTAAAGAAAGAAATTGAGGAGGATCTCAGAAAATGGAAAGAACTCCCATGCTCATGGATTGGAAAGATCAACATCTTAAAAATGGCCATCCTACCAAAAGCAATCTACAGATTCAATGCAATTCCCATCAAAATTCCAACCCAGTTCTTCATGGAATTGGAAAGATCAATGTGCAATTTCATATGGAATAACAAAAGACCTATTATAGCGAAATCCATCCTCAACAACAAAAAACATCTGCGGGAATCACTATCCCTGACCTCAAGCTATATTACAAGGCAATTGTGCTGAAAACTGCATGGTACTGGTACAGAAATAGGCAAGTGGATCAATGGAATAGAATAGAAGATCCAGAAATGAGCCCTCATGTATATGGTCACCTGATTTTTGACAAAGGAGCAGTAAACATTCAATGGAAAAAGGACAGCCTATTCAACAAATGGTGCTGGCCCAACTGGCACTCAACATGCAAAAGAATGAAAATAGACCCGTTCTTATCTCCTTGTACAAAGCTCAGTGTAAGTGGATTAAAGATCTCCACATTAAACCAGATACACTGGAACTATTAGATGAGAAAGTAGGGAAAACCTTAGAACACATAGGCACAGGAGAAAATTTTCTGAACAAAACACCAATGGCTCAAGCTCTAAGGTCAAAGATTACCAAATGGGACTTAATGAGATTGCAAAGTTTCTGTAAGGCTAAGGAGATCGTCAAGAAAACAAAACGGCAACCAACAGAATGGGAAAAGATCTTTACCAACACCACATCAGATAGAGGCCTAATATCCAAGGTGTATAAGGAACTCAAAAAGCTAGACACCAGAGAATCAAATAACCCTATTAAAAAATGGGGTACAGAGCTAAACAAATCATTTTCAGTTGAGGAACACCGAATGGCCAAAAAACATCTGAGGAAGTGCTCGACATCCTTAGCCATCAGGGAAATGCAAATCAAAACAACCCTAAGATTCCACCTCACACCAGTCAGATTGGCCAAGATCCAAAACTCAGATGACAGCAGATGCTGGCAAGGCTGCGGAGAAATAGGAACACTTCTCCACTGTTGGTGGGGTTGCAAGCTAATACAACCACTCTGGAAATTTGTCTGGCGATACCTCAGAAAATTGGATATAGTACTACCTGAAGACCCAGCTATTCCACTTCTGGGCATATACCCCAGAGACACTTTAATACACAACAAAGATATATGCACCACAATGTTCATAGCGGCTCTATTTATAATAGCCAGAAGCTGGAAGGAACCCAGATGTCCTTCAGAAGACGAATGGATACAAAAATTGTGGTACATATACACAATGGAATACTACTCAGCCACCAGAAACAATGACTTAACCAAATTCTTAAGAAAATGGCTGCATCTAGAGAAGATCATCCTGAGTGAGATAACCCAGTCACAAAAGAACAGACATAATATGCAGTCACTGATAGTGGGATGCTAACCCCAGAGGCTTGCACTCCCCCAGAAACAACTCACAAACTGTATGAAGTCCAAGAAATAAAGAAAACAAAAAATATACATATATTCACAAAACAAGAAGACTTTGACTATTACCATGTTGCGTTTTGTTTTGCATGTACTTTACGCTTATTGCAACTAGTACGTTTTCAATGCATACTGTCAAGCCCTTGAAAAAAATCAAGTACTGACTAAAAAACATATTCACATGGTTTTATGTAAAATTTATTTTAATGTCTGAAAAAACAGTACTGACAAAAATGTATAATTTTAAGCAAAAAATGTTTAAAATCTTTACATTTATCTTTGTTTTGCAAAATAAAGTCGTTTAAAAAAAAAGGAATAGTGAATGTTACTTTCTGCTATTTTTGTTGTTAGAGGTAGAATTATATTTGTGTGGTTTTCTTCTTTGGTGTTTGTTGTAAGAAAATTAGTTTCTTGATCTTCCTAGGGTTAAGTTTCCCTCTTTGTGAATGAGTTTTCCATCTATTATTATTTGTAGTGTAGGATTTGTGGACAGATATTGTTTAAATTTGGTCTTATTCTGGAATATCTTGATTTCTCTATCTATGGTAATTGAGAGTTTTGCTGGATATAGTAACCTGGATTGGCATTTGTGTTGTCATATGGTCTCCATGATGTCAGTCCAGGATCTTCTAGCTTTCAAAGTCTCTGTTGAGAAGTCAGGTGTAATTCTAATTGGTTTGCCTTTATATGCTACCTGTCCTTTTTCCCTTAGTGCTTTCTTTCTTAGTGTATTCTTTCTTTGTTTTAAACATTTGTTGTTTTGACTATTATGTGTCAGGAAGAATTTCTTTTATGGTCCAATCTATTTGGGGATCTTTAGGCTTCTTACATGTCCATGGTCATCTCTTTCTTTAGGTTAGGGAAGTTTTCTTTTTTAATTTTGTTGAAGATATTTACTGGGCCTTTTAGTTTGGAAGTCTTTACTCACTCCTCTACCTATTATCCTTAGGTTTGGTCTTCTTATTATGTCCCGTATTTCTTGGGTGTTTCGGGTTAGAATCTTTTTGATTTTTGCATTTTCTCTGACTGTTGTGTTAATAATTTCTATGGTATCTTCTGCTCTTGAGATTCTCTCTTCCATCCCTTGTATTCTGTTGGTGATGCTGCATCTATGACTCCTGATGCCTTTCTTAGGTTTTCTTTCTCCAGGATTGTCTCCTTTTGTGATTTCTTCATTGTTTTCATTTCTGTTTTCAGTTCCTTCACCTGTTTGTTTGTGCTTTCCTTTAACTCTTTCAGTGATTTTTGTGTTTCCCCTTTAAGGGCTCCAACTTGTTTTTGTGTGCGCTGGTTTCCTGTACTTCTTTAAGTGTGTTACTTATACGCTTGTTTCATCGTCACCATTAAGTATGATTTTTAAGTCTAAATCTTGCTTTTCTGGTGAGTTGGGATATCCACCATTTGCCATGTTGGGAGAACAGGTTCTGATGTTGCCAGGTTGTCTTGTTTTCTTGTACTTGTTATCGGTGATGCTATGTGAGCTTGTCTCTTACTGGACCTTGTCTCTCCTGTGGGTCTGTGGGCCTGTAGTGTCTAGAAGGAGATTGTTCCTGGGTGTTTGGCTCTCTGTGTAGGCTGTGAGTTCCAAAGGCAGTGCCCAGTCCTGATGCAACTGGGTTGGCTGAGACCTTGAGCAGGAAGTGTCTGTTTTAAGCACTGCCCCCTGAATTCTGAGAGTTCCTGGTGGCCTCTCCCAGGATAGACATTGGAGAGGGAAATGTGGACCTGCCCTCTCAGAAGTGGGAGCCCTCCTGTGGATTTTTCAGGTGCCCAGCAACCTGCCAACAGGCTGCCAGTGCTGATTGGTGTTCTGCTCTCTATGGGCTGGCTGTGATTTCCGATGGCAATGGGCCAGCTCTAGCTCTGGGTGCAGATGGCGGCCCACGGACTCTATCTATAAAGAGAGCGCTCCTGTGTCTTCCCTGGGCGCTCAGTTCTCTATGGGCAGTTAATGAGTCCTGATGTCGGTGTGCCTGATCTGTCTGTGGCTCTGGGCTGAGATGAGGCTAGACCAGTCCAGTCCCAGACTGCACCGAGATCCCTGTACCCTGAGAGTTCCCAGAGGTCCTCCCCGGACAATTAGTGGAAAGAGAGCTTAGACTCACCCGTGGGCTCAGTTGGGGAGAGCTCTCCTTTGTCTCCCCTGGGTGCTCAGTTCTCTGCCGGCAGGCTGAGTCCTGTTGACAGTGTGCCTGATCTTCCTATGGCTCTGGGCCGAGATCGCATGACTCCTTTTAATTCTAACCAAAATGATTTTTGTTTGTTCTTTTTTTTTAAGTTTATGAATTTGCCAAATAGTGCTGTAAATCTCCTTAACTTTCTAATTTTTCATTTCATTCTGACAAGTCTGGCAGAGTCATAAAAACGATCTTTTAGTGAAGTGATTCCAAGTTGACTTCAGCTAAAAAAGATCCCTGAATCTACTTGATATACTTTGAATTTCTGGGCTTTGTTTAATCCCTCAAACTTAACTTATTCAAGAAGCCTTTTTGGTTTAAAATGTTTACCACAGCACAATCTGTATCTCAGCACAATACATATCTCAGAGACATATGGATGGTGGATCAATCTGACCTCTCACTGTGATTGTGAAATCATACCCATGTTTCTGCCCAGCTTGAATTTTAGTGTTGATGTAGCAGTATGGTTCCATCAAGTACTGACCATTGCAAAGCTGTATCACTAACAGAACGCTGCTGAAATGTCACTGAAGACATTTCAGCGGCTGCCCTGCTCACTGCTGGGTCACTAAATGCTTCCAGAGAAGCATTTGGGCTTGGAATGAGCAATATATGGGAGGGAACACAGGTCACTGCTGCACAGCATGTGAGTGAGCCATCTTCAGAGCTGGTCCTGGAGCCTACTTTATGCCTTCATATAATTCATATAATATAACTTGTGTGACGTAATAGATTTTTTTTCTTGTCTTGAATTACTAAATTCAGGGCTACTTGGTTATTCAACAATTAAAAACTAATATGTTCAGGTTAAAAAAAACTAAAATCAGTGCTTAAAGAGCTGTTGTTTACAAGTCTCTCAGAATTATGTGCTCAAAGACACTGTCATTTAATTCTTGCAACAAGCATAATTGAAACTTTAAGAATACCTTTGAATGTTCCTTCTCTGTTATGAGGAGGGGAAGCTGGTTGATTTTGATAAGAGGTGTATCCAGGACAGGAAAGACAATGACTTAGCACGTTTCTCACAGAGCTGGGGTATGAACACGTGCCCCAGGATCTTGCCTGTCTAGGACCCTGAGACAAGAGCTAAGGATACAAATGATAAGAGGAGGGGACTTGTCCAGTACCCAATGGAACTGTGGCATCATTGTAATTTATGACTTTACCTGTGCCTCAGGAGTTATGGCATTAGTGCCTTTCCTCAATAAATTATTTTTTCCTCTTCATTTCCTGCGACTGACATCCTATGAGCTAACAATATTCCTCAAGAAAACATTCTTGTTGCTTCAACAATCACTACATGCATACTGCGTCATAAGAGGTGGAACAAACGTCCCATGAGAAGAGTTAGAAACATCAAAACATCTGATGTTAACAAGAAGTGTCTCATTCTGGCTGACCAGATCTGTCTTCTAAGCCACAACTTAATGGGAAAGAAAGAGATGAGTTTTGATATGGAAAAATTACAGTTAAAGGGCACAGACTCTAGCCCATTATAGGCAGGAGCATCAGTGGGTACTGGAAACTTGGGGTTCTCAATTGTTAGTGATTTACAAACTAAATGGCCCTCAGTCTACATGTCTCTCTTTCTGTAGCTTTATACCTAAATGTTTGTTACCATGCTAAAAAATAATCTTAAAATCTTTCCTGAACTTCAAGAAACAGAAGCATCTAGAAAAAAAAAGAAACATTAATTTTAAAGCCTTCCCAGTTTAAGAAGGAAAACAAAGAACATAGAATTAATTCTGCATACACTATAATGTGCTTGGAATTGAAACTAGATATAAAAGCTTATGAGCTAGTTATAAATATCAGACTTTATATTCTTTTCTAAAATAATTAAGGAAACATATCCAGGGCAGAACTTGGATGCTTCATTATTTTTCTCATATGCCTTTAATTAAATATTAATTAGAAACTTCCATAAGTTCTGATACTGTTAGGCTGATACATCAACGTGAAGGTGAGCCAGAGAACAACCTATGTTGAGAAAAAAATGAAGCAAGAAGATAGCTTCTTCCGGGTCATAACAGTCAGCAACATCAGCTATATTCAAAGTCTTTTCTTGGTAGCCTTCATCCCATTGGCTATCAACCTAGAGGTTGAAGGATCTACAGGGATCACCTAAATCACAGATATTTACAGTTGACTTCATAGCAGTAGCTAAATTGGTTACAAAGTCACAATGAAAATAACTTCATATATACTTTGTAACATTATATCCTTCTTAAAATAATGATATGGGTGATACTGAGATCAAACCCCGCTGCTCTGTCTTTTGCTGTTATACATGATGCTGTAGCACTTACCTCTAATGCATTTGAATGATTTCATTCAGTGCATACTAGAGATGGGACTGATAACCTAGACTGTTCTCTCTTCTCTTGTATTTTCATCAGCTGCTGAGTGCTCATTTTCTTCTCTCAACTATGGATTTCATCAAAATTATTAATGGTATAATTTGATTTATAAAAATTATATCCTTAAACTTGTCACCACCTTGATTGTTAATGTGTAGGCTGAATATTATTTCACATGTGCTTATAGTCCCTATCTTGTAAAACTGTGCCTTTAAAGCTTTTGCCTTATTTTTTAACAGAAAGGGATGGGCCACTTTGGCCTGCACCAGTCAGTACCATAGCTGACAGGCAGTTGGACAGTAATGGAATTTGAGGTTTTAGTTGTAAGAGAAGACTGGAAAATGTTACCAACAACTGACCTCCCTCACCCCTGCTGGCATGGCTGCCTTCTTCTACACTTTTATGATGCGTGGAGAAAATGACAAAAGACAGATGCTTCTTGCTGGACTGGGAACTGTTTAATCATTCTTTCTAGTCCCAAGACATTTACTGTAGCTTTCTGGAGCCGATATTGTGGGCTGCTGCTTGGTTTTCACTGTCTTGTAAATGATGTTGCAATTTTCCATTCCATGGAACCAGCAGATCTCTGGGGAAGATTTTTAAGGTGTTATGCTGTGGATTATATCCTCAGGCCAAAAGTTTTAAAACTGGAAGTAAAGAAATTGAGGATTTGTAAATAAACCATGTGGTCTTGCAGCAAAAAAAAAAAAAAAAAAAAAAAAAAAAAAAAAAAAAAAAAAAAAAAAATCAAAATATATAACCTAGCCTGGCTCCTAGGTCCAGCACAACTTCACTTGGGTCCATAGAGACACATCCATTGGAAGGATTAACAACCATGTTAAACTTGTCTTCTTAACAGGTTCTCTGCCTCCTTCACAGAACCTCAGGAGGCTGCATAGTAGACCCGATGGTGGCAAATCTCATCTTAACCACAGACCAGTCTCCTCGGGAGCCCTCTGGCACTGTTTTCAGAAGAGAAACTAGAAAGTGTGATGACTCAGGCTTTTACATCATGTTAACACAATTTCACAGGCAACGTTATAAGACCAGTCTCTCTTATTCAACTTTGTCTCCCATTCAGGATCAAGTTCTTATGGAGAGGCAAATTGTTCCAGCAATTTAAAATGTGATTTGTCTTATTTTTCACTGAAAGCCCTAGTATTTAGTTGACTTCATGATCCATCCTGTTTTGACACATTGTGTTCTGTTGACTGTGTATGTGTGTGAGCTTGTGGATGCTTTCTCTCTTCACTTGATCAGAGTTGTAGATATTCTCCATTCACCCCAGACATTCCCTCTGCAATGCTGGATGCTTGCTTCTTCTCTCTTTCATGATGACTAAATCTCTGGAGCTTTGGAGTGGACAGATATACTAAGAATGGGATCTTGTCTGTGTCTATCTGTGTGTGGGCTCTCTGAGCCTTAATACAGGAGGAAGGGGAGGAGGAAGAAGAGGAAAAGAAAGACCGGAGAGGAGGAAGGAAACACTTGAGTGTTTTCCTGTGTGCTTGTGGAGACATGAGAACCCTTTTGAAGCTGATAGACTGGGCTGAAAAATAAGGTTTTCTGCTTCTGTAGCATTCTTTGGAGGGATATTAATAATCAGATAAAGACTGTCTTCAGCTGGCCTAATAGTAAGACTTATATTCCTATTTCATAGTGGAAAACCAGAGCAGGGAGAAATGCTTGATCAACACTGACGTCATCCGCTGAGAGAGGAAGTCCCTCCCTCCCTATCAGCCTCAACCATCAGACCCACTCCCTTTCCCAAACCTGTTGTGGTTCTTCACTACATAGGAGCCAGTGTTGTTGGTTCCTCACTTGATCTGCAAATCAACATTGAATAAGTCAGTCAGAACGTTTGGACATTCTGTTCAGAGAACTTTATAAATTCATCAATCAATCTTAGCTTGATTTGCTCGACCTTACTGGCATTCTTAATAGTTGTCTTCTGTCCCCTCACGAAATACAAGATGTGTGAGAGAAAATAACACAGCTTCAGTCACCATGATGGAGACCTACCCTGACCTCCTCAACCCATCCCCTCTTCTTGCTAAGCCTTTGGTCCATGACCTTGCCCACTGTCTGATTTTTATGCATCTTTTAACTCGGTTTCTCTGTCTTGCCCTTCATCAGCAAGGCTTCACGCATATCCTCTACTTCTGTCTTTTTCACAGTACCAGGTCTCCACGGGCTTCTCTCTTATAAGGACCTATGCCTGGTAAAAGATCGATCCTAAGCCCAGCTCTGCCCAGCTCTACAAAAGATCTAATCAGTAGAAGTGTCTTACCCTCTTCTTTTCCATGAACTAGATAAAGAGCTATCACTTGAGCTTGACCAATTAGTCAAGAGAGGTGAGGAAGGTGGGGGCTTTGGGGCCACATGAGTAAGATATGATCCAAATTAGAGCTGGCCAATCTTCTTCCTCTTGTCCGGCTTGGCCTTAGAAAGTAGCTGCCTTCTCTCGGTGAGAAGTAAAGCAGGGCATCTGACTTCTTTTAACACCCATGACCATCAAATCTGAGAGTCTCAATTTCCTCTTTTAGAAAAAGGGGAAGTTGACCTAATTTATCTGTAGCTTCCTTCCAGCCTTAGAATACCACGTGTGCCTCTAGATATAATGGGGGAGGGCCTAGGAGGTGGAGAAAGGAAAACCTAATTTATCTGACAGGGAATTTTCTCTATCTGAAGAAATGAGTACCACACGTGGCTTCACCATGAAGATAGTTTAGCCATCTGCCTTCCCTCACATGGGAGTATTCCCTCCCAGCTCATTTGGTAAGCAAAATGTTTCTACTCAAGTTAAGTGAAAATAGCAGTACATAATTAGGAACTTAAAAGATGTTCTTCTCCTTTAAGCAGTTTAGCTGTGCCTTTTTCTTTTCTTTTTTTTTTTTTTTTTTTTTTTTTTTTTTTTTTTTTTTTTTTTTTTAGCTATTCCAAACACCTCTCGAAAAAAGCTAAAGTTAACAAGACGTAGGTTTACTGTATAGGAAAAACTAAAGAAAAGCAAGATTACTTTGTCTGAGGCTATGCTGGTTTTAGTTTGCTTCAAAATGTTCAAAAGTTTTAAGTCAAAGCACCATCTAGTGGTTCTCAACTGTGTTTTGCTCCCAATATCCCTCAATTGGAGAGCATATTAATTTTTGTGTGTAATTATTTTGTTATGATCAGACTACCCTACTTATTCCCAAAAGTAAGAGCAGAGCCACCTATGCATTTATCAAAGCAAATTTGGACTATTTGAGCATATTAAAGTCATATCAGAAAAGCCAGGCCCAAGGCTTTGTTGAATAGACCAGACTGAGGGAAGGTTAAAACACCCTCATGTGGACCACAGAAAAAGGAGAACATTTAAGACTGTGATGGCAGCAGCCTCACCAACCTGTCATCTGACCACCCTGGGTGTGAGTCAAGGGACCAACAAGTACACAATTTCTGACTGTGCCAAGGACGTCAGCTTGGCTTGCTCCTCGGTGCTGATGTGGTCCACTCTAATTACCACCAGTTCATCTATTTATCTGTCTAGACCACAGGCCTCTACTGCCTCCCGGCTCTGCACCTGCACGAGGCTTATAAGCTTGATTCAGGAAGCTGAACTCTGTCCCTACTACTTAATCTTGCAGCAGCCACAGCAGCATCTCCAACAGGCTTTCAATAGTTAGTTATTGGACCCTTCCTCTCCCCCAAAGAATCTTCTGACATCCCTATTTATGTTTGTGCTTGTCAACTTGACTTCCTTGCAGCGTCTTAAAGTCTGCTGGAGATTTTGATTCCTTTTAAACACATTTCTGTAACCTACATAGGTAGATAATAGATGATGAGTAGTTGGATGATAAAAACAGATACATACATATAGATACATAAATATGTAGATAATAGACATATCTTCTGTATGATATGCAAAGTATGATTTGGGAGTCAATATTCGTAGTTAAGATTGGAACAAAATAAGCTGGATTGCCTCAGCCAGTTATGAAGGGAATTGGTACTTCCTGGCAAATCGCTACCATGGAATGGTGTACTTTATAAATTTATTGTTATTCAGTAAAATCTGGTATCGTGGAAAGACATGAACATGTTCATGTAGATTCTGGCATGGAGGCATTACAATATATAAATTTTTATGCACAAGTGTGAAGACATATAGACATATGTGTGGATCTATGCATGTGTGTTCAAAAGAGAAAGCTGTATTTTACACCTGTGTACAGATAGGAAGGTGGGGGTTTGGACAAGGCAGCTGTATAGCTGTTACTCTTTCGGTCTAACACCATGTAGAAAACTATGTCAGTGGGAGATGAGTAGAGAAGTAACATATGTCATTGTGACAAGTGATGGCGTCTAGCTGGTTTCAATTCCTTTGTCCCTCCTACTCACATCCTTCCTGGGAGCCTGTGGCGCCGTTTATTATCCTCAATCCTGCAACACATACATGTCTCAAAATGTCTAGGGGTCATTTAACTACTGGATTATCTTTTCACATCCGGATATTTCAGTGGTTTCACACTGAAAGCCTTCCTTAAACCTATGTAAGTAACAATTCTCCCAAA
Source organism: Micromys minutus (assembly GCF_963924665.1). Lineage (NCBI taxonomy): Eukaryota > Metazoa > Chordata > Mammalia > Rodentia > Muridae > Micromys > Micromys minutus. The sequence goes on from NC_137976.1 coordinate 48,955,927, forward strand.
AGTGTCCTGGAGATCCCCCTCTAATCAGTCATTCCTATCTCCTGAAGTTTTTTCATTGCCTTTAAGAGAATATCAGTAATAATTGATATCATGTACATGAGTAGAACACAATCAAGTTTTATGATAGTAAAGTTTTCAATTGACCAGCTAAGCATTGGTTTCAACTAGAATTAAACTCAGCCAAGTGCAAAGTAAAATCCAAAATAGCAGTGTTGTGAAAATAATAGTTTGTTATCTATCACAATAAGACAACAACTAGATAATTTAGGGCTGGTGGAGCAACTCTTTGGTCATCAGGACAAAGTCTGTTCTTGTTTCTTTTTCCACATCAGTTAGTAGCTGCCATCTTTACTGTCTTCCATGGCTCAGGTTAGCTCTGGGACCTCCAGGCACTACATAAGTATTGCTGTTCCACAGATAAGTTAGAAAGCAAAAGAAAACCCTTTTCTTTAAAGGGTTGTCCTAAAAATCTCACACCTCTCATCTGCAGAGCAAATGATCAGGGTCAGATGCAAGGTAAACTTAAATAGGGTGGTCTCTATGTCTATCCTTACAAATTCAGGGCTAAGTTATTGAGAAATGTATAAGTTACTTAATACCACAAATGTGCTACACTCTAAGCAATCAAGGAAGTGCATTGCAATGACTGTTCATTTGTCTACAATCAGCACCGGCTCATGACTGATCATCTTTGGTCGCGCTTGCTTAAGTGTCTAAGAGAAAGCTGACTCCTGAATCCTTCAGCTGTCCTCAACAGAGAGATGAAGGTCTAGACTGTCATGGATCATCTATGTTCTATAATGATCTCCAGCATATATAATGATCTTGGCCTTCCATATTCCTCTAGGAGGAAAAGTAGAAGTACTCAGGACCTCTTGAGAAACAAGTATAAAATTGTCACACTGCTATTTACGTAGCTTCTTATTGGCCAAAGAAAACTGTTTGAAGCAGATACACAGGGTCCATATGGAAAGAACTTTGAGGCTTACATTTTAAAAGGTGACTAGAGAGGTGGGATAAAGAGAATTGTCTTTCACAAGTAGAACTGGGAAGAGAGACAATAAACCAACAGCTTGAAATCTCTGCCTTAGTTTTTTCAAGTCTGATACAGAATTATACTACTAGATTTCTTCCCCTTTTATGTTCAGACGTAAACATCAGACAATTCAAAAAAAGAGAAGGCAAAAAGAAATCATACCTTATTTGTGTTTGAGTGGCAATTACTAATTTATCTACTTCTTCTAGTGCTTTTTTTGCTTCTGAAGTGGGCAAGAATCTTGGTATTAGTACTGCTCATGCTTTTATTACGAGCAGAGATTTTCTAAGTGTGCACCAACCCTCATTCTTTTTCTATTAGTCAACCAGCCCACATTATTCAGGCTTCCTACCAGTTAGTGTGGTCATACAACTAAGTATTTAGTCAGTTGAATCTAAGCAGATATGTTTACTACTCCAGACCTGGTCCATATAGATCCCATATACAATCCTCTACTCTCCCTAGTTACCCACTAAATAGAAACTGTTCTGAGATCAAAGCCATAAAATAAAAGAGAAGCTTAGAGAAACACATTTTTATTAACTTCCCTGACACCATACACTACAAAATAGTATGACATGGACTGAATTTTAATTACCATCTGAGGCTACCATCCAGGTGCCCTCTAGTATCAGGCACTAATTTTCATCCTGGATGTTTATCAAAAATAAAATAACCCAGTAACTTGCCACTTTACCTAAGACATAATCTGTTTAAGAACATACGCTTATAGGAATACTGTGTGTATCCAGTGAAGACGAGGTCTTGGTTTACAGTTCAGCAGTGTCTTATCCTTATTCTCACTGATTCATCCCACCCTCTATAAGGCAGAATTCAGACAGCACAGGGAATTTAGACACTAGGGATTTACACAGTAAGGGGAGTCTCAGTGATATCCCTATGACATGGACAGTGCCTTCTCTGGCATCAACTTTTAACTTCTCCTAAAGTGCAGATATTGCTAAAGAAGAATGGATCCTAACCAAGTATTCAATAATTAATGCAAAAGGCAACTGTCATGTTGCTTGCTAGCAAGTAAGCAAGCAAGGAAAGAAGGCCAGGTAGTGGCAGACTTGAAGGTGTTCCTTGTCATGGTACCTGACAATGCAACATTTATGATCATGTAAAATGAACCTGGAAACAAGAAGTTGGTGAAAGCTATACCTGAGGGACTGAGGTGAAGGAAAAACCACCCAGCACTCTTGTTCATCTTTTGCTAAGCGATTTTCTCCTTTTGCCTGAGAAGGAGGTAAGGAAGAGAGTAGATGAAGAATTCACAGCATATCTGATGGTAGGTACCAAGCTTTTGCCTATATGGTCATACTGCATGACTGCCAAATGTAGAATGAATTCTAACAAACATGAAGACTGCAGGGCCAGGTAATCTGGATTTCAATGAGAATGTCGATCACAAATGACTGTTTTCTGGTACTGTGTCATAGGACTAATGTGCTTCCAGAGATCTGGATATTCATGTTCTAGAAATACACAAAAACAAAAATATTCATAAATCACAATTAAGCAGAAATGAACAGAAGTCAAAAAACTGGGAAACACACACTTATAAAGTTCCTGCAACTTCATTTCTACCAATGAATCTTCAGAGACGGGATCAGGATAAGTTCCTCCTGGATCAGAACTGTAGTGAGACAGAAGCTCTTGCCAGAGTCTGTGGGCACCTGTGCCTGGGCTCCATTGTTCACAAAGCAGTAGAAAGGCTGAGGGAGCACCCATGATTGGACTACATAACATACTTTCCCAGTCCACTGTAAACTCCAGGTTGTGACAATCTTTTCTTCTAATGAGTCATAACATTCTATTTTTCAGTTCCTACCTGAAATAATTTCTCTTCTGGAAGAAAGCAAATCCTACAATGAGAAGAATTATTGCCAGTTTCACATAAAGAACGGTCAGCAAGGAAGGCAGGGTGCTGGTGGTACCTTTGAACACAGGCAGGGTAAATGTCTGGTCAGTTCGGTTATGGTTCTTAACAAGAAATTAAAGGCAAATGACTTTAAAATTATATAAAATAGTTCCAAAGGTTTACAGAATGTCAATTATATCAGTTATAGTTCAGACATAACTCATATTATTTCAGAATCAGTTTAGGAATCAAGTCTAGCTATGGGCTTGATAGGCATTAGCAAACATTTTAACATGAAGAAATGTACACTAAGTACTGTTAATACTTCCCAGTTATATAAGGGAAAACTTCACATGCAAATTTTTGTTCTTATGAAAATATAAATTGCATCATTTCGATCTATTCCTTTTTCTTGCTTCAAGGTCCCCAAAGTACCCTGCCTCCGAATGCTCCTTTCCAAAGTCCGAGCCGTTTTTCTTGAAATTGTTACTGTTTATACATAATATGTAAATAAAATCTTCTGTGCTTATTCAGATTTGCTTGCAGGTACATGATTTCAGGCCTGATATTGGATGACCCCTTGATATTAGATAGCCAATTAGGGGCAATCCCTGGGAGAAGACTGTTTCTCCCACTCTCAGCCCCCTTAAGTAACTGTAGTTCTCTGTCTAAGGCTCAGACCCAGTGAGGTTTCCCCTTCCATATTTGCACATCTATTGTTCAGCTCTTGTTTATGCGGCCATATTATTGAAGTTTCATGGGTGAAGTTTCACCTCCATTTCTAGAAGACACAATCTTCCCACAGATTTTCTTGGTTCTCTGGCTTTTATAATGTTTCTGCCTCCTCTTTGACAATGTTCCCTGAGCATTCATTACATGTAGGCAATTGTGTTGCAAATGGATCCATGGGAGCTAAACATCCTATAATCAGTGTTCGCTTCATTTTGACTGTTTGTGGCTTTTTGTGATAATTTCTGTCACAAATAGAAGTTTCTTTGGTAAGGGTGAAGAGCCACACTTATTGGTGGGTAAAGGGGTATTTAGAAGTTAGATAGGCATTATGCTGATTAAGTGAATAGGTTAACATCAATGACCTCACCAACGCTGAGAAGTTAGCTAGGTCTCTAGTACCAGCCATGATTTTTCTCTTCTTAAATGTGCCTTAAGTATAATTGAGCAGCTATTGGTTGCTGCCAAGATATGATTGCCACTATTATACCTATGGACCAGCCTTGCTTGTCATTGCTGTGGTTCATAAGCTTCACAGCTAGGTAGTACTACTTGTTGCTTCCCCCTTTAGGCAGCTTGTACAGTTGTTTCAGTGACAATGGAAGTTACTCCTCAGGGAGGAGGTCCTTCAGGTCAGATCCAGCTTAGATCCTCTGAGTCATCTATCTGAAGTGCATCTCATGAAAATTTTAGTCTTTTGAAATAGATTATTGCACTATATTTCTTATAACAATTGAGAATTTTACACAAACTATTGTAATCATATTCAGATCTAACTCTTCCTCTAACTCCTGCCAGATCCATACCCCACTTTGTTACCCCACACACTCTGTGTCTTTTCTCTTACTAGCCCACTGGCTTCAGTTTCTGTTGCCCATATCCTCCTAGGTTGGAGTCTACCAGGAGCAATACCCTTAGAGATAACTCTCTCTCTCTCTCTCTCTCTCTCTCTCTCTCTCTCTCTCTCTCTCTGTTCAAGAAACCATTAACTGCCCATAGTTCCTCAATGGCAGGATGGGAACTCATGAGTCCCTTTCTGTTCTGTGTTAGAAGATTGACTGGTAGGGTCTTGTGAGGGTCTTGTACAAAATACTATACAGCTTATGAGCTCAGAGACCCTGTCATGTCCAGAAGCCATTTTTCTCTGATCGTCCCTGATCACTGAATTTTACAATCTTTCTGCTTTTTCTTCCTTGACCAGCTGAGAGTTTCTGCTTTAACCATTCTTCACTGAAAAAATAAAGTTCTCTAAAGAGATAAGAGAATTGCAAACTGATGTAGAGTAATAAAAATTGAGAGGGTGGCTCTATTCTACATCCTTTATGAAGAACAATAGGCTATGATATCTCCATTCATGGGCCCTAGGACATATTTAAAATACCAAGCACTTATTGTCTCCTGTGGCTTTAAATCTAATCAGAAGCAATTAGTAGCCTTTATGTTATCCAGACCATTAGCGCACCCATGGGCATTGTTCATTCATCAGCTGATGGATGTCTAGGCTGTGTCCATGATCTATTAAGACTAGAGCATTTATGAATATATATGAGTATATTATCTCTGTAGTCAGAGTACTTTGGTATATACCTGAAAATGGAAGAGCTTGGGCACTATTTCAAGTTTTCAGAGAAACCAACTGTAACCCTACCAAAAGCAAAGGTTCCCCGCTCCCTACATCCATTAACCTTTATTTTCTTAATATTAGCCATTCTGATGGGATTAAGATTAAAAATCTCAAAGCTGTTCAAATTTGCACTACCCTGATGGCTAAGGATGGTGAACAGTTTTAAAATATTTCTGAGCCAATTGCCTTTCTTTCTTAGAGAACTCTCTATTCAGTTCCATAGGTCCTTTATCAATTTGGTTGTCTGTTTTCCTAGTGCTTATGGTTTCTTGATCCCTTGCATATTATAGATATTAATCCTCTGTCAGATCTGTACATGGCAAAAAATTTCCCAGTCTGTGAGCTGCCTCTTTAGTTATTTAGCAGTTGTCCTTCCCAATACAGAAACCTGTTGATCACATGAAGTCCCATGTAGCTGCTTCTTTTTATTTTCCACTCTACTTCTTGGGTCTCTATCTGCCTCCCAAAAGTATCTCCTATGGCTCAGTCCAGCTTTTGTTGGCCCAACTCTCTTCGGTCTTTACTCAATCTCTTTTCTGCACCGACTGTCTTCTATAACCCTGCTTTCTGACCCTACACTTCTACCACTGGGGCCCTGCCTTTATCCTACTCTAGTCTTACTCCCCTCTATCAGCCTCTGCTGGCCTTTTAAATCTGCTTCTGTTCCCTGAAGTCCAAGAGGTCACACTGAAGGTCATAGGATCAAGTTGGCCTTTTAAATCTGCTTCTGTTCCCTGAAGTCCAAGAGGTAACATTAAAGTCATAGAATCAAGCAGTTCTAAGGGCTAGGCATTCTCAAATGGCCAGTTGGCTAGCAACTGGGCATCCTTTAAAGGGCCAGTCACACAAAAGTAATCACACTATAGTCCCGCTTTCTGAGTTTTTATCTTATTTCCTGAGCAACCAGAGTCCTATTCAGTAAGTCCTTCCTGAGCCTCTGTATTCGGTATACTTGCTGCTTTTTCTTATGGAATTTTAAGTATTACAGATCTAACATCGAGATCTTTGATCCATTTGCAATTTTTGTCCATGCAAAGAAAAGAATCAGGTTTCTACATGTAGGTATCTAATTTGCCAACACCATATATACAGATGCTATCTTTTCTTCACTGAATATTTTTTAGAACCTTTGTGAAACCTCAGGTGGCTACAGATGCATGTACTCATATGCGGGTCCTCAATTCTATAGCATTGATCAGTATGTCCGTATCTGCACTGGTACCATTCTGATTTTGCTGCTTTGCCTGCATAGTACAACTTGAAATTGGGTCAGATGACACTTCCAGGGATGTTTTGTTGTCAGGGTTGTTGTGTATGACTTACAAGCCACCAAATGGTGCTAAGTGAGGATGAGATGCTCTAAAACATATGGAGAATCAGAATGGTCATTCAGCGCTAGCTGCGAGTCAGGGAGAAGTGGGTTTAGAATAGCGCCTTGGTGGCCTAATAGATGGAAGAAGTTAGCAACTGGAAAAAAACAACTAAGAATAAATTAAATACAGATTTTAGAGAGACCCTATCTCAAAAAAATTAAAAATAAAAATATACATATATAATCTTTATTTTCCATCTCCTAAAACATAGCTCCTAAAATAATCACCACCATAATAAAAATATTTTTGATATGCTTATAAAATGACTGCTGTCCAGAACCTCTTAGAGAGCTTCTTAGTTGGGGCTACCACTAGAAAGACTAAATTGTGATTAGAGAGTTGCAATCATCAATACTACCACCATCACTACTACTAAACCTCTTGTGAAGGAAGAATGGCTGGAGACTGAATTAATTACCGATGATCAATGATTAGCCCCCATGACTATGTATTAATATAAATGCTAAATAGTATATTTTGAGGAGCTTCTGTGTGGGGATAACATCAAGGAACGAGGAGCACAGAAATCCTTGAGATGTCATGAAGCTCTATGCTCCTTGCATATAGGGCCCTATGAGTCTCTTCAATTTGTCCGTCTCTGTGTTGCAGTCTTCATAATAAGCCAGTATAGTAAGAGTAAGCAAGGTGCCTTCCTCAGTTCCATGAACCATCCTAACAAATCACTGGACCTGATACATGGATATGGGAAAAATCCTGGATTATGGAAATATGAATTATGAAACATTTATTTATAACTATATATAAGTAAATATAAAACTAAACACATCACTACATAGAGCTGTGTATGTATGGATAAGAAGTGCATATGATTAATGAAAACCTGTTAGTAGTGTCTGAAGTGAGTTTGTTGTCCTAGTTAGTTTTCACTGTGAACTCAATACAGCCTAGAACCAACTGAAAGGTGAGTACACTGTGGTTGGCACTATTCCTTGGGCAGCTAAGATATATAATAGATAAATAGATAGATAGATAGATAGATAGATAGATAGATAGATAGATAGATAGATAGATGGATGGATGGATGGATGGATGGATGGATGGATGAATGGATGGATAGATACATAGATACATACATAGACATGCAGACAGAATCTGGTTGCCAGTCAAATGGGAGACAAAGCAGAACATAGCGTGCCCATTGTTTTGTTCCCAGTGGCACGTGCTTCTGACAGTCACAGTGCTACTACTGTGTGATTCATTCTTAGTGACACAATCTCCATCTGGAGTCCAAGAGATCTGTGCAGCAGGCTTGCTGGCAACTGCCTCACAAACTGCGGTTCTATTTTTCCCTGGAGAGAGGGTTACTTCAGGGGGCACTGCAGAGAGTGAAAGGAAATAAGGATTCAGTCTTCTCACAAATTACAAAGGCATTTGTTTTTATCTAAACTTTGGTGACCTGAAATAGCACAGAATGTGGCATTGTTGCTTACCCAGCACTTGGAGGTCATTTCTCTGTTTGGAAATCCCATCGGGTGTTACTATCTGACATGAGTAATGTCCACCATGCTCAAGGGCCACCGCACTGACCTGGAGGTCAGGACTCTGGTCAAGTGTGGAGGCCCAGGTGCTGCTTCTGTCATCACAGATGTTTTCACAGATCTGCTGCAATTCTGCCCTGTAGGGTACTTTGCAGGAAGGCTGGCCTCTGGGAGGTATTTCCCATAATATAACTGTTGCTCTTTTCGATGGAATAGAAGGGCAGAAGAGCTGAGCATTTGTGCCTATCTGTACAAACACTGTAGTGTTAACTGGGCACACACAGAGAGACAGACAGACAGGCGGGGGAGAGAGAGCTTAATAAAGGATTTGGTATGTTCAACTTACCTATAGTAGATTACATAAAGCTGTACAAAGTATCTTTCATGCTGATAATTGCATTCCAAAACCAGTACAATTAATAAATTACAATCACAAAATATGCATTGTTTTTTAGCAAATTCATATACTTTTTAAAAATAATCATTTCAGATGTTATCCCTTTCCCACAATTCCATCCTCCCTTCCACTCCCATTGCCTTCATGAAGGTGCTGCCTCTCCAACCTCAGCACCTTGGCATTCCCCTACATTGGGAAAACATGCCTTCCCTGGACCAAAAGCCTCTTCTTACATAGATGCCAGACACTGCTATCTTCAGCTACATATGCAACTGGATCAATAGGTCTCTCAATGTTTGCACAAAGGTTGGTGTTTTAGTCAATGGAAGTTTTGGAGGCTTAGGTTGGTTGATAATGTAGTTCTTCCCATGAGGTTGCAACCCCTTTCAGCTCCTTCATTCCTTTCTTTAGCACCTTCATTGGGGTCCCCATGTTCTGTCCCATGGTTAGCTGCAAGCATGTTCAGGTGCATCTATATGACTCTGACATAGTCCCTGAGGAGGCATCTCTATCTAGTTCCTGTCATTAAGTACTTCTTGGCATCAGCTATAGTACTCAGATTTGGTGGCTACTTATGTGGTGGATCCCCGGGTGAGGCAGCTTTTGAATGATCTTTTCTTTTTCCTGTTCCTCTATTTGACCTTGCATATCCTCCCATGAGAGTTTTGTTCTCCCTTCTAAGAAGGACTGAGGTATCCCCCATTTTGGCCTTCCTTCTTTTTGAGCTTCATAATGTCTGCGAATTGTTTCTTGGGTATTCAGAGCATTCTGGGGCTAGTATCCACTTATCAGTGAGTGCATACCATTTGTGTTCTTTTGTGACTGGGTTACCTCACTCAAGATGATAGTCTCTAGTTTTATCCATTTGCCTATAAATTTCATGAAGTTGTTGATTCTTATAGCTGAGTAGTACTCCATTGTGTAAATGTACCACAATTTCTGTATTCATTCCTCTGTTGGAGGACATCTGGGTTCTTTCCAGTTTCTGGCCATTATAAAAAAGCCTGCTATAAACATGATGGAGCATGTGTCCTTGGTATATGTCGAAGCATCTTTGGGGTATAGGTACAGAAGTTGAATAGCTGGGTTTTCAGGTAGTACTAGGTCTAATTTTCTGAGGAACTGTAAGGTTTGTGCCACACCCAAACATGGCGCCGGCTTCCCGCCGAGAACTCAGCAAACAGAGCTGTTGCCCAGCCAAGAGACTTAATGTGCATGTGCCACATACGTCATAGCCCGCTCTCGGGGCATACTATTGAGTTACTGGAGGGCGCACCAATCAGGTAGCGACACGAGTCTCCTAGGCATATATAGCAGTGCATTTCTCCCCCACGTGAGGAGGAGAGGAAGACAGTGGAGGAGAGGAAGATAGTGGAGAGATTGCGGGAGACCCCACGTGGAGGGATGGCGGAGAGATACCACATGGAGAGAAACCCGGTAGGAGAGATTGCGGGAGATCCCGAGTGGACAGAGACTGGACAGAAAGTTTGCATGTGGGGGACTGCGCGTGAGAGGTCGCCCAGATAGTAGAACCCGGTAGGGAGTCCCCAGCTCAGAGAGAAGTTTCCTGCTCAAGAAGTCCCCTGCTCAAAGTGCTGTACAATAAAGGTTATCCGCAGAAGAATCTGTTTGTTTGTTGCATGCCTGGTCCTAGCGGCGGGAAGCGTGGGCGCGTGACAAGGAACCATGAGATTGATTTCTAGAGTGGTTGTACCATCTTACAACCCCAGCAAGAGTGGAGGAGTGTTCCTCTTTCTCCATATCCTTGCAAGCATCTGCTGTCACCTGAGTTTTGATCTTAGCCATTCTAACTGATGTGAGGTGAAATTCTTATTTGTTTTGATTTGGATTTCCCTGATGACTAGGGATGTTAAGCCATTTGATAATCCTCAGTTGAGAATTCTTAGTTTAACTCTGTACTCCATTTTTAACAGTATTATTTGATTCTCTAGGGTCTAGCTTCTTGAGTTCTTTGTATATATTGGATACTAGACCTCTATCAGATGTAGGATTGGTAAAGATTCTTTCCCAATCTGTTGACTATAGTTTTGTCTTCTTGAAACTGTCCTTAGACTTACAGAAGCTTTGCAATTTTATGAAGTCCCAATTGTCAATACTTAATCTTGGAGCATAAGCTATTGGTGTTCTGTTCAAGAAATTCTCCCCATGCCTATGTGTTCTAAGCTCTTTTCCACTTTCTCTTCTAAGAGTTTCAGTGTACCTAGTTTTATGTGGATATCTTTGATCCACTTGCACTTGAGTTTTGTACAAGGAGATAAGAAAGGATTGATTTGCATTCTTCTGCATGCTGTCAGTTGAACCAACATCATTTGTTGAAGAGGCTGTCCTTTATCCATTGACTGTTTTTAGCTCCTTTGTCAAAGATCAAGTGACCATAGGTTTGTGGATTTGTTTCTGTGTCTTCCATTCTGTTCCATTGATCTACCTGCCTATCTCTGTACCAATACTATACAGTTTTTAATCACAATTGCTTTGTGATATAGCTTGAGGTCAGAGATGGTGAGTCCCCCTGAAGATTTTTATTGTTGAAAATACATTTTGCTATTCTAGGTTTTTGTTATTTCAGATGAATTTGAAAATTGCTCTTTCTAACTCTATGAAGAATTGAGTTGGAATTTTAATGGGGATTGCATTGAATCTGTAGATTGCCTTAGGCAAGATGGCCATTTTTACTATGTTGATCCTTCCAATCTATGAGCATGAGAGATCTTTCCATATTCTGAGGTCTTCTTCAATTTTCTTCTTCAGAGACTTGAAGTTCTCATCATACAGATCATTCATTTGCTTGGTTAGGGTCACCCCAAAGTATTTTATATTCTTTGTGACTATTGTGAAGGGTGTCATTTCTCTAATTTCTTTCTCAGAATTAGACAAAGACTGTTTATCCTTTGAGTAGAGGAAGGCTGTTGATTTATTTGACTTAATTTTATATCCAGTCACTTTGCTGAAGTTGTTTATCAGCTATAAAAGTTCTCTGGTGAAATTTTTGAGGCCACTTAAGTATACTATCATATCATCTGCAAATAGTGATTGTTTTTGGTTAGAAGGCTTTTGATGACTGCTTCTATTTCTTTAGCAGTTATGGGACAGTTTAGATGGTTTATCTGATCCTGATTTAACTTTGGTATCTGGTATCTGTCTAGAAAATTGTCCATTTCCTCTAGGTTATCCAGTTTTGTTGAATATAGGCTTTAGTAGTAGGATGTGATGACTTCTTGAATTTTCTCAGTTTCTGTTGTTATGTCTCCCTTTTCATTTCTGATTTTGTTGATTTGGATACTCTCTCTGTGCCCTCTAGTTAGTCTGGCTAAGGGTGTATCAATCTCGATGATTTTCTCAAAGAACCAGCTCCTGGTTTTGTTGATTCTTTGTATAGTTCTTTTTGTTTCTTTTTGGTTAATTTCAGCTCTGAGTTTGATTATTTCTACTCCTCTTAGGTATATCTGCTTCTTTTTGTTCTAGAGTTTTCAGCTGTGCTGTCAAGCTGCTAGTGTATGCTCTCTCCAGTTCCTTTTTGGAGTCACTCAGAGCTATAAATTTTCCTCTTAGTACTGCTTTCATTACATTCCATAAGTTTGAATATCTTGTGCTTTCATTTTTATTAAATTCTAAAAAGTCATTAATTTCTATCTTTATTTTTTCTTTGACCAAGTTATCATTTAGTCATTAAAAGTAATTCATGGCTCTTACATTAAGCTAGTTAAAAATGTATATGTTTATTTTTTTATTTATGGATTACTAAGTTAGTAGGATCAATTGAATTTAAATATTATAGCTTCCCCAGCTACATCATCTCAGGAAAAAATCAGTAGAAATAAAAGATAGTTAGAAATATTTACTTTCAAAACTAATAATAATCAATAGAAATAGAAGATGCTTAGAAATGCTTAGTTCCTGTGAAAAGTATGAATATTTGCAAAAACATGAAAATTTCATAACGTTTCCTTCCTTCTTTTCTCCCTTCCTTTCTTCTTTCCTATTAGATAAATGTAAACTCATAAGCTATAAGTTTTGCCCATACACTTTGTTTCTATATTTATCAGAATTAATTACACAGGTTAACCACTGTGGTCTCCATTAACAGTTTAAGTTAAACTACAGAATCTACATTATTTTCCACCTTAGAACCTCATGCCTCCTGTACATTGGCAAAAGGTACTGACTGACAAGTGTTTGCTGTTTATTCTACCAAGCATCTCTTTCTACTAATCTGTGACAAATATAGGTATCAGAATGACCTCACTGTAACATAATCATAAACAATTATATATATATATATATATAAAGGAACATAGAAACATATTGCAAGAATAAGTCTTGGCTTTCCCATAATCTCTCTCTTCCTTTGTTGTATTGCTTACCTCCTCTGGCCACACATTTTATGGCCAAATAAAGACCATGTAAACAGATAAAAAATAAGTTGGAACTTTATCACAGACCAAAGAGAAAATTAAATTCAGTTTAGTGGTTATAATGGGAATGGTTTCATAGGCTCCTATATTTGAATGCTTAATCACAAGGGAGTAAAACTGTTTGAACAGATTAGAAGAATAAGACAGTGTAAATTTCTTGTACTGAATGTGGCCTTGTAAGAGGAAGTATGTCACTAGGGGTGGACTTTGAGGTTTCCAAAATTCATATAAGTGTCACCATTTCCCCACCCTGATGTAATGGACTACACTTCTGAAACTGTAAGCCAGCCCTCAGTTAAATGCTTTCTTTTATAAAAGTTAGCTTGGTCCCAGTGTCCCTTCACAATAATAGAACAGTAACTAAGATAGCCATGATCTTTCCATCACTTCAGGTTGTCACAGGCTTAGAGGCAAACAAGGATGTGCCTTGTCTGGGAAACAGTTAACAGACTTATTATTCAGGACCTATCACAACAAAGTACTTGGACCACTGAATGCTTCTACTAAGCAAAAGGCTGGAATGCTGCAGCCAGTACATTAGCTACTTTTCTATCCAAGACTCACTCTCCACCTCCATGGTAATGTCCTTTAACTCGAGGAAGATGTTATCATCTGACCAAGGAAATGAACCATCATCCTGTGTCATCTGCTTCTGTCCATTAATTGAACAACTTGAATCTAGAAAATATTTTAAAAGGAGAAGATCTATTTTTATACAGAGTAAAAACCTTCTTTCTCAACAGTCTTATTCAACACAATAAATAATAAGTTAACCAAGACTAAAACTAGTCACCAAAAATTATTGTAAGACATGTGATATTATGACATCTAATAAATAGTATTTTACAAGGGACCCCTTCCCTTTCACCTTATCCTAACCACTTCCACAGGCATGCTCTTAGTCAGTGTGAGCATCTTTGTGTAAGCTGATCTTATAAAATTTCTCCAAATACCACACTCTAATAATTTTGTTTGATCATGTGGTTGGCATCTTATGTAGACAATGTGGAGGCTTTTCAATAAATTTAGACTCACAATTAAAAATGGTTCAACTACTATCTCTCTTCCTCCTTTATTTTTCCTACTTTGTAACAAAGGAACAAAAAATAAAGCAATCAAAGGAAAACCTAAAATTATACTTTATGTCTACTTGATTTTCTAGTTCCATAGCTCCAGATTTCTGCTGGCAACTACATCTTGACTTCTTTGAAATACTTAAAAAGTGAATTGCCTTAATCTATGCATTCTGGCATTATTTTTGTTTTTTATGATCTTTCCAGTTACAACCTATTTAATCTTTATCCTAGGAAAACAGTGAAGTCATGGCCTCTGTTATTTTAGGGGACATGATTCTGCCACAGGAGTTCACTTTTTTTTTTCCTTGAAAAATTGGGAAACCACTCCTCTTCCATTTTCAGAAGTGTGAGTGTGAAGGAAGACAAATTTCAAAATCTATGCTAACAATGAACAAAAGGTGGATACTTGTACCAACTGTAGATGGAGAAAATTTGAGATCAAGTAAAGATATTAAGGGTAAAAATGGGCACTGTATAAAGTTGTACCATCAATTCTCCTTGAAAAACAAACCCCAATTCTTAGCTTGTAGGTACCTTACAGAAGAGAATCTAGATGAAAAAGCAAAAACTTGTTGGAAATTGCTGGAAGATATAGGCAAATAAATATACTCTATATTCAGAGATTTCAGGATCCCTCCATCAGAAAGGAAGAAACCAACAATATTTACAAAATCATGCAAGGCATAGTTGAACATAATGACTGTTACAAACTCAGTGTAATTTATACCTCCACTAATTGACGTCTAATAGTAGAAGAGTACATTTTTTTCTAAGCTCAAATGGAGCTTTCATGAAGATAGACTATATCCTAAGGCATAAGACACATTACATTTTTTATAATTTTATTTTATGTATATGGGTATATCACCTATATGTATCTATGTCCATCACTTATGTGCCTGCTGCCCTCATAAGCCCCAATAGGACATTAGATCTCCTGGAACTGGAGTTACAAATAATTGTGAGCCACCAAGTGGGTTCTGGGATTCAACCCAAATCCTCTGAAAGAACAGCCAATGCTCTTAACCACTGTTAACCACATATCTATCTCTCTGACCCAACATAGTAACAAATTTTAAAGGATAGAATCATAACATGCCTGCTTCTCGGCTATACAGAAGTTAAACTAGAAATCAGTAGTAATAAATGGACCCCACAAGTATCTAGAGATGATGCCATATTTTTTAAAATAACAATTTAGTGAAAAATAAAGTTTTAAGAAAAAATTTAAAATATCTTAAACTAATTAAAAATAGAAAGTTATCGAACCATATAGAATACGAAAAGCAGTACTTAGAGAAAAAGTTTTAGAATTGGTTGCTTGTATGAGGGAAGAAAATTTATCTAAAATCAATCATTTAAATTCCAATATCAGGACATTAGGGAAAAAGAGCAAAAGAAGAAGAAAAGAAGAGGAGGAAGGAAGAGGTGGGAGGAGGAGGGAGAGGGAGAGGGAGGGGGTGGGAGAAGGTGGGGATGAGAAGAAGAAAAAGAAGAAATTTACAGCAAAATCAGTGAATACGAGAGAATATAGAAAATAAATAAAGCTAAAGCCAATGCCTTACAGAGATCAGTAAATGCATACATACATATATTAAACAATTTTAAAGTCAGATTAATTTCATGTAACACTTCTCTGCTTTCTTAATTGATGAAAATGGGCTGTTAATGGTGCATTTGATCTCACACTCTTTATCTTATACATCTTGAAGTAGAAGGACATAGCTGTTATTTTTGTATTTGAGGAAAAGTCGGTTTGCTTTTACACTGATTAGTCTGCTTAGGAGCTACGGTTCTGGTGGGCCAGAGCTAAGGCAGAGAACTCTCACACCTTAGCTGGTGGGCTCCGCCATCCTGTCCTTATAAGGATTATTTCAGATTCTGCTTTTTCCTCCCCCCACCTGTAATTTCCTACACTTTTACTTCAAATGCTTTAAGAAAAACTCCATCATCTATGGCACCATGGCACAAACTGGCCTGCATCCAGACCACGGTGTCCCCTTTCCCTTGTAGTGGAGGAGGACTGCCCTCTCAGGGCCTCTGTTTTACACTGGATCCAGATGCTTCCCTTCTCAGTGCTCTCTTTCTCTCTCTCTCTCTCCCTCCCTCTCTATCTCTCTCTCCCCTCCCTCCCTCTCTATCTCTCTCTCTCCCTCCCTCCCTCTCTTTCTCTCTCTAATACAAATCAACTGTAAAGATGAAGCAAGCAAGAAATCTAGGAATGCATTTCTTTTCAGTATGATTACTAAACAGTCTCTAATCTTCAAATTCATGATAATGACCAATAGAATAATCTCTTTAATGAAATATTTTTGAAAATGTGTTTATCAAGAATAATTAGCTTTAAAGTAAATGGTAGAGTGCTAAAGTGGTCCTATTAACCTGCAAAAAGGTGTATGCCTGGAAATGCAAGAATCAAAAGAGATAGATAAATGCTTAAGTGATTCTATAACTAGCATTTCCTTCTGTCATGTTTTAGAGACAGTTACACATCACTTTACAGATACCTACCACTCCTTTTAACTGCTGCTTACTGCCCTGTAATATGCATGAACTGTGTCTTTTTAAGTCAGGTTTTCATTCATCAATTTTCTATTGCTATGAGAAAATACCTAAGAAAACCATCTGAAAAGGTCTGTGGTCACAGAAGCTTCTGTTCATGTTGGACCTGTAGTGGGCAGTTTATAAGACAGAGCAGCATGATGTACCTTATGAGAGCTGGGGGACAAAGAATGCAGGGAAGGCTGGGGTCCCGATATCACTTCCGGGAAATATGCTGATGACTTAAATTCCCTCTGTTAGTGTTCCCCCTCCTGCTTCTTAAACATGATGCCTTTGGGGGTAATTAAGACCCTCAATTGTAAGACCTTCATTACTGACTAAAAGAAGCTCATTTAAAATATTTTACTCTTATGTGTGAATACTATATATATATATATATATATATATATATATATGTATGTATGTATGTATGTATGTATGTATGTATGTATCCCATAACTGTGTGTATAGGTATTTTAAACTTAATTACAGATATACCCATTAATTAGATATATACATACAGGATATATGTTTAAACCTACAGCATCATCAGATTAGCTTTCAAGATTCGGGTACCAGCTTGTACTTTCACCAGGGCACTCATTCCCCTATTCCTTCACAAACATTTAATAATAAATATTTCAGCATTGAACAAAATCTCCATTCTGCTTACATTTATATTGCTCTGCAATATGGAAAAACAAAAAAACCCAGAGTAGCTAAAGCAATTCTGTACAATATAAGAAAATCTGGAAGTTTCACCCTCCCTGACTTCAAGTTATACTATAGAGCAATAGCAGTAAAAAAAATTGCATGATGTTGGTATAGAAAAAGACAGGTTGATCAATGGAATCGAATTAGAAACCCAGACATAAATCCATACACCTATGGACACTTGATTTGTGACAAAGAATCCAGAAGCATACAGTAAAAAAGAAGAAAGCATTGTTAACAATGGTGCTGGCCTAACTGGATATGTACATATAAAAGAATGCAAATTGATTCATATTTATCATCCTGCACAAAACTCAAGTCCAAGTGCATCAAAGACCTTAACATAAAATTGGATATACTATTTCTAATAGGAGAGAAAGTGGGGAGTAGTCTTTAACAAATCTGTACAGGAGACAATGTCCTGAACAGAACCCCAAATAGCTCAGGCAATAATATCACAACTAATATATGTTACCTCATAAAACTAAAAATCTTCTGTACGGCAAAGGTTATACCGTTAATAAGACAAAATAGCAGTGCACAGATTGGGATAAGGTCTTCAACAATTCTAAATTCCTCAGAGGGCTAATATCCAAACTACATGAAGAACTCAAGAAGTTAGACACAAGTAAATAAAATAACCCAATTTAAAAATGGGATACAGAGGTAAACAGAATTCTCAACAAAGGAGTCTCTGGTTGCTGAGAACCAGTTAAATAAATGTTCAACATCTTTGTCATCCTGAAAGAGCAAATCAAAATGATTCTGAGATTCCACCTTATACACATCAAAATGACTAAGATAAAACAAAAATACTCAAAGTATAGCACATTCTGGTGAAGATGTAGAGCAATGGGAACGTGTTCCTCCATTGCTGATAGGAATGAAAACTTGTACAACCACTCTCAAAATCAATTTGGCAGGTTCTTGAGAATTGTGAATAGCTCCACACCAAGACCCAGCTATACCCCTCCTGGGCATATACCCAAAAGATGCTCCACCATCCCTTAAAGACACTTGCTCAAATATGTACATACCAGCTTTATTCATAATATTCAGAAACTGGAATCAACACTGATGCCTTTCAACTGAAAAAATGGATGAAGAAAAATGTGGTTTATTTACACAATGGCGTACTACTCAGCTATTAAAAACAAGGGCATCATGAAATTACCAGGCTAATGGATGGAACTGAAAATATCCTGAATGAGGTAATCCAGACCCAAAGGACATGCCTGGTATGTGCTCACTTATAAGTGGATATTAGCTGTGAAGTACAGGGTAACATGTTACAATCCACAGAACCAAAGAAGCCAAAACACAAGGAGACCTCTAGAGAGGATGCTTGAATCTCACTCAAAAGGGTGAGATAAAACATATATTTGAGGTGGGTGGAGGGAGGGAACTTGATGGGAGAGAGGATGTAGATGGAAACAGGGTGGGGGATAAGGTATAGGGAAAGCAGGGGAAAGAGAATGAAATAGGCAGCTGGCAGGGGGAGGGAGCCACCTCTAGGTGATGTCAGAGACCCAGGACAGAGGAGACCTCAGGGAATCTATAGAGGTGACTCTAGCTGAGACTTCTAGTAGTGGAAGATATGGACCCTTAAGTAACCACCCCCTGTAGCCACTCAGGACTTCAACTGGAGGAAAGGACAGCAACCCACCCACAAAATCTTCAACCAAAAATGTGTCCTGCCTGCAAGATGTGCAGAGACAAAGATGAAGCAGAGACTGGGGAAATAGTCAAACAATGACTGGCCCAACTTGAGACTCATCTCATTGGCAAGAATCAATTTCTAAAGTGCCTTTGAGTGTTTTGTTCTCCCTTCTAAGAAGACTGGGGCATCCACATTCTGACCTTCTTCTTTTTAAGCTTCAAAAGGTCTTTTAATTGTTTCTTGGGTATTCAGAGCTTTGGGGGGCTAATATCCCCTTATCAATGAGTGCATTTCATGTGTGTTATTTTGTGACTGAGATACCTCACTCAGGATGAGAGTCTCTAGTCCCATCCATTTGCCTGAGAATTTTATAGTCATTGTTTGTAATAACTGAGTAGTAATCCATTGTGTAAATGTGCCACAATTTCTGTATCAATTCCTCTGTTGAAAAACATTTCGATTCTTTCCAGCTTCTGGCTATTATAAATAAGGCTGCTATAAAGATGGTGGATCATGTGCCCTTGTTATATGCTGGATCATTTTTTAGGTATATGGCCAAGATTGGAAGACCTGGGTCTTCAGGTAACTATGTCCAATTTTCTGAGGAATCTCCAGACTGCTTTCCAGAGTGGTTGTACCAGCTTGCAACCCCACCAACAATGAAGAAGTGTTGCTCTTTCTCCTCATCCTAACCAGCATCTGCTGTAACCTGAGTTTCTTATCTTAGACATTATGACTGGTGTGAGGTGGATTCTCAGGATTTTTTTTTTTTTTTATGTGAATTTCCCTGATGAACAATTGATCTGTAATACAGCTTGAGGTTAGGGACAGAGATTACTCCAGGAGTTATTTTATTGTTGAGAATAGTTTTCAGTGTCCTGGGTTTTTTGTTATTCCAAATGAATTTGCAAATTGCTTTTTCCAACTCTATGAAGAATTGAATTTGACTTTTGATGGACATTACATTAAATCTGTAGATTGCTTTCGGAAAGATGGTCATTTTTACTATGTTGATCTTTCCAATCCATGAGCATGGGAGATCTTTCTATCTTCTAAAAACTTCTTCAATTTCCTTTTTTAGAAACCTGAAGTTTTTGTCATACAGATCTTCCACTTGCTTGGTTAGGGTTACACCAAGGTATTTCATATTGTTTGTGACAACTGTAAAGGGTGTTGTTTCTCTAATTTTTTCTCAGCCTGTTTATCCTTTGAGTAGAGGAAGGCTACTGATTCGTTTGAGATAATTTTATATCTAGCCACTTTGCTGAAGGTGTTTATTAGCTGTAGTTCTCTGATGGGATTTTTCGAACCACTTAAATATACGATCATATCATCTACAAATAGTGATATTTTGACTTTTTGCTTTCCAATTTGTATCCCTTTGACTTCCTTTTGCTGTCTGATTGCTCTGGCCAGGACTTCCTGTACTATATTGAATAGGTAATGGGAGAGTGGGCAGCCTTCTCTAGTCCCTGATTTTAGTGGAATTGCTTCAAGTTCTTTCTAACCATTTAGTTTAATGGTGGCTACTATGTCTAGACATGGCCCTTGAACACATGATCTTTCCATGACTTTTAACATATAGGGGTGTTGAATTTTGTCAAATGCTTTCTCAGCATCTAGTGAGATGACTATGTGGTTTTTTTTTTTTTTTTTTTTTTGAGTTTGTTTATATGGTCGATTACGTTAATGGATTTCTATATATTAAACCATCCCTGCATCCCAGAGATGAAGTCTACTTGATCATGGTGAATGATAGATTTGATGTGTTCTTGAATTTGGTTTGCAAGAATTTTATTGATTATTTTTGCATAAATGTTCATGAGAGAAATTAGTCTGAAGTTCTCTTTAGTTGTCGTTAGGCTTAAGTATGAGCGTAATTGTAGCTTCAATGTATGAGTTGGATAGTGTTCCTTCCGCTTCTATTTTATGGAAGAGTTTGGAGAGTATTTGTATTAGGTCTTCTATGAAGGTCTGATAGAATTCTACACTAAACGTCTGAGCCTGGGTCTAGAAAATTGTTCATTTCCTCTAGATTTTCTAGTTTTGAAGATTATAGGCTTTTTGTAGTAAAATCTGATGATTTCTTGACTTTCCTCAGTTTCTGTTGTTATGTTTCCCCTTTCATTTCTGATTTTGTTAATTTGGATATTCTCTCTGTGCCCTCTAGTTAGTCTGGCTAAGGGTTTATCGATCTTGTTGATTTTTTTCAAAGAACCAGCTCCTGGTTTTATTGATTCTTTGTATTGTTCCTTTTGTTTCTATTTGGTTTATTTAATTTTAATTTAATTTAATTTATTAAGTTTAATTTAATTTCAGCTCTGAGTTTATTTCCTGCCATCTACTCTTCTAGGGTGTATCTACTTCTTTTTTGCATAAAACTATATGAATATATTTTTGCCAGTACTTGATTTTTTTAAGGTTTGCTAGCATGCATTGAAATCTTACTAGTTACAATGATATGTTGATTATCTGCCTCTTTTATTGAGATAAAGAACTCTGCTATCAAGATAATGTAATTACTGCCAACATGCCCTACTTCCTACTATCAATGATTTAATAATAAGGCAAAAACAGACTTGTCTAAATACTTAATAATAAACTCCATGAGCTAGTAAAAATACTTATAGTATGTGGCTGATGCATGTTCCAGCTAAGCCATCCTTCCCTTTTTTAAAGGGGTCTACTTGTACTTTATAATGACCATGTGATTTCTCAGACCACTAGTATAAGCCATTTTAACATTATGGATACCCCTAGTTTGATGGTTGATTTAAAGTACTGAGTTATTTTGCATACCTTCAATATCAATAAATTCTCCTAACCTTGTTGGACTAGAAAACAAGTCTGCCTGCCATTGCAGCTGATATCCATTGTCTATTCTCATGAGAGGCTAAAGATTGGGAAGCATTTTCTTTCTTTCCTTCATTCTTTCTTTCATCCCATATCAGATGCAACACTGCTTATTTAAACCCAAATAGATGTGTACTGTAATCTATGTTGTTCCTGAATTCATATATTGATTTTTTTTCAAGACAGAGTTAGCTCTGATTGTCCTGGAACTCTAGCTCTCTAGACCAAGCTAGTAAGATCCAACTACCTTTGCCTCCAAAGTTATAGGATAAAAGGCATGAGCCACACTGCCACAGCCATATGTTAAAATCTTCACTCTCAAAAAATTAATAGTATTAGGAAGAAAGCATTAGAAAATTGATTATATCATAACGGTGGACCCTCTTGGAGAGAGAGACAGAGACAGACTCTTGAGACATCCTTCGCCACCAGAATCATAATAAACTGTTTTTCATTTGTAATAACTAGGGATATTCTATGAAAACAGTCCCAGTAGATTAAGAAAAATTCACACATATTATCTTTATTCTCCACTGATGTTATGACAGCAATAGAATTCATAGAGTCTCAGTAAAATTACATGGAGTTACATAAGGAACATGTGTGAAGATACACCTGAGAGTATGAAAGATGATTCTCTCATTCTTTATTGAGATCTCCTGAATATCTTTAAGGGAAGAATAAGAATAAACAATAACATTTGCACGAGTTGAACCCAAACAAATTTTATGATAGTAAACCTTCTAATTGACCAACTAACTATTGGTTTCCATTAGAATTAAGCTCGACTATGTGGAAAGTAAAACCCAAAGCAGCAGAGGTATGAAAAACATAGTTTATTATTTATCATATTGAAACAACAGATAATAGATGGTCTACAGCTACTGGGGCAAATTCTATGGTTATCTGGCTCAAATCCTTCTTAGTTCCTTTTTCCCACTTCAATTACGAACCACCATATTCAGTGCCATCCATGGTTCAGGTTAGCTCCTGGACCTCCAAGCACCATACCATTGCTGCAGTTCCATGGATAACTTAGATAGATAAAGAAACCCCTTCCTTTTCTTTAGGGTGTTGTCCTAAAAATATTACACATCTCATTTGCCAAGGTAAATTATCAGGGCCAGATGCAAGATAAGTTGAAATAGGCTAATATCTACATCTATCTTTACAAATTTTGAGATATGTTATTGAGCAATGTGTTAATTACTTACTGCCACAAATGTGCCATATGATAAGCAATCAGAGAAAATGCATGGCAATGTCTAATCTGTCAGCGACCATCATAGAACAAGCTAATAACTAGCAGGTGATCTTCCTGAGATGAGTCTGCATTGGATTAATAAGTAATATACTATAGATTTGCTTCTATATGCAAGGCCTGGGACAAAATCAGTCTAGGAAAGATTCCTGCTATTAATATGCTTTTCCTCTTATAAGTAAGCATATATAACATTCAGTAAGTATCAACCCACCCTTTTGAGCAGATCTCTGCTGAACAACAAAGATATACTGTCTTGCAGTGATGCTGTATAGACAAATAGATGACTTCTTAATTCTTAATGATGATCCGATAAGAATTCCTAAAATTGTATTAGTATTTATTATGCTCTTTTATAGAGGAACTGGTATTAGGTTCTTTCTGATAGGAAACTGCAATGAGAACTCTACCAGTCTCCCACGTGTCACCAGTTAATTGCTTCTAATAGTAATCGGGCTTTCTGCTACTCAGAGCACATTCCAAGAGGTTGTTAAAACCATTAACCAAAGATCATAAAAAGGGAAGTATTGATTTATTATAGGTTCTAGAGCAGAAGATAAAATGTTGGCTGGCTTATCTATATAGAACTTCACTAGTAACTTGGTTTTTACCTCTCCATAAACCTGTGGAACTGTGAGAGGTGATGGTTGTTTAGGCAGATAATTATTCCTACTGGATACACATGCAAACATCCTCTGCTGTAAACTTATTTAAGATTTTAATTTATGTGTAAACTTGCAATAAACTTTTTACCATGTGATCATATATTCTGGAAGATGTATAAGTGCTGAGGACAAAGATAGGTGTGTGAATTTTTTCTTGTCCCACTTAGGATCATTCCTCTTTCTCCCTGTTCACCCCATACAGTCCTCTACTTTCCATAGTCACCTGCTGACTAGAAACTGCTCTGAGAACAGGGTCATAAAATAAAACAGTTATCTTAGAGCAACACACTTTTATTGACTTTTCTGGCACTATCTACTAAATTAGAATATGGCATAAGCTGAATTAACCTTTTAATTACTATCAGCTGCTACCACCCTGGTATCATCTAGTATTACAAATTCATTTTCTCCATAGACTCTTAAAAAATAAAATAGTCCAAATCATTTGCCACTTTACCTAAGATATAATTCTTTTAACTAAAAACATATTCTTATTATAGGAATACTATGTGTATCCAGTGAAGGCAAGGTCTCTGTTTACAGCTGTTACAGTTCAGCCGTATCTTACATTTACCCTGCCTGATTCATCCCACCTTCTATAAGGCAAAATGCAGACACCACAGGGAATTTAGACTCTATGGCTTTACACAGTAAGGAGAGTCTCAGTAATACCCCCATAACATGGGCAGTACCTTCTCTGGGATCAACTTTTAACTTCTCCTAAAGTACAGATACTGCTAAAGAAAAAAAAATAAATCTTAACAATGTATTCAATGGTTGATGCAAAAGGCAACTGTCATGTTACTTGCTACCAAGTAAGGAAAGAAGGCCAGGTAGTGGCACACTTGAAGGTGTTGCTTGTCATGGTACCTGACAATGCAACATTTGTGATCATGTAAATGAACCTGGGAACAAGAAGTTGGTGAAAGCTATACCTGAGGGACTGAGGTGAAGGAAAAACCACCCAGCACTCTCGTTCATCTTTTGCTAAGCCATTTTCTCCTTTGGCCTGAGAAGGGGGGAAAGGAGAGAGTAGATGAAGAATTCACGGCATATCTGATGGTAGGTACCAAGCTTTTGTCTATATGGTCATACTGCATGACTGCCAAATGTAGAATGAATTCTAACAAACATGAAGACAGCAGGGCCAGGTAATCTGGATTTCAATGAGAAAGTTGATCACAAATGGATGTTTTCTGGTACTGTGTCATCAGACTAATGGGCTTCTAAAGATCTGGATATTCATGTTCTAGAAATATACAAAACAAAACAAAAATAAACCCAAATTATGTATGTCACAGTTAAGCCAGAATAAATAGAAGCATGCAGAAATTAAGAAACTTATAAACAAACACTTGTAATGTTTCAGCAACTTCATTTCTGCTATGGAATTCTCAACAATAGGTCCCTCCTAGGTCAGAACTGTAGCAAGGCAGAGTCTCTCACCAGAGCTGTGAGCATCTGTGCCTGGGGTCTGTGGTTCACAAAGGCTTGATGCAGAAGGGCTGAGGGACCATCCATGGCAGGGACACATAACATATTTTCCCAGCCCACTGTGAACTACAACTTGTAGCAATATTTTCTTTCTAATGAGTCTTAATGTTTTAGTTTTCAGTTCCTACCTGGTATGATTTCTCTTCTGGAAGAAAGCAAATCCTATAAGAAGAATAATCCCCAAAAAGGCCATTTTCACGTAGAGAATGATCAGCAAGGAAGGTGGGGTGATACCTTTAAATACAGGCAAGGGTAAAGTGTCAGGTCAGTTCAATAAAAGGTCTAAGCAAAAACTAGAGGCAAGCAGCTTTAAAATACTTTAAAGTGATCCTAAAGTTTTAGAAACTATTAAAATCAGAAAACCTTATGAAGATAATTCAGATACATCTCATACCATTATTTCTGGATCAAGTTTAGGAATCAAGAATAGCTTTGGGGTTTGATAAGCATTGGCAAATATTTCAAAGTGAAGAAATGTGTACTAAGTATTGTTAAAACATATAGTTAAGTAAAGAAAAACAGGCAAAATTTCCCATGCAAATTTTATTTTATTTTTATGAAAATATAATTACATCATTCCATCCATTCCTCTTCCTTCCTTTCCCTTCCCCATGTCCCATCACCTACCAATGCTCTCTCTCTCTCAAATTCCTAGCCTTGCCCTTTTAAATTGTTATTGTTGCATATTTAGACATGATATGAAAATACCAATTATGGGGCCATTCCTGAGGGAAGAATGCTCTCAGTATTTTTAGTTAACTGTAGTTCTTTGTCTAAGACTGAGGCCCAGAGAGATTTCCCTCTTCCATGTTTGTGTATCTAATGGTTAGATCTTGTTTAGGCAGCCATGTTATTGAGGTTTTATGTGTGAAGCTTCCCTGACATTTCTAGGAGACACAATCTTCCCGCAGATTTCCTGGTTCTCTAGTTCTTATACTGTTTCTGTCCCCTTTTCTACAATATTCCCTGAGCATCAAATGTAGAAATTGTGGTGTGAATGTATCCATGTTGGACTCGTGTCAGTTGGCAGAGCAGGGATTCATTAGTCCCTTTTCTTTATAATAAAAATTTATTAAAATATTTATAAATTTATAATACTTATAAAACGTATAAAAATTTATAAAATATATAAGAATATTTATAAAATATGTAATATTTATAGATATAAATAATTGTTAAAATATTGCCTGGCTTGGTCTTGTGAGGATCATGTACAGAAAACACCATTACTATGAGCTTGTGAGTTCAGAGATCTTGTTGTATCCAAATGCTTTTTTTCTCTGATATTCGATGACTAGTGACTTTCACAATCTTTCTGCTTTTTTCTTCCTTGACCAGCTGAGAGTTTCTGCTTTAACCATTGAAAAAAGAAATTTTCTCTAAAGCAATGTGAGAGCTGCACTAATATGGGTAGAGTAATACAAACTGAGAGGGTAATTTTATTTTACGTCAATTTTGTAAAATAATATGAGCTCCCATCCTGGATACACTTAGTCTACCAGGTGGCTTTAAATCCAACCAGAAGAAATTATCAGCCTTTACAACTTTCAGGCCATTAGTGGACCCATTGGCATTACTCATTCATCAGTTGGTGGACATCTTAGCTGTGTCCTTGTTCTGGTTATTAAGACTAGATCATCTATGACTAAACATGGGCACATTATCTATGTGGTCATATAGGGCATCTATTTCTTGTTTTCTGAGGACCAGCTACATTGGTCTCCATAGCATCTGAAATAATTTTTCTTCCACAAATATTACATGACAATTCCCCACTCCCCACATCCATTGGCTTTTATTTTTTAATAGTAACCATTCTGCATTAAGGTTAAAAATATCAAAGCAGTTTTAATTTGCACAACTCTGATGGTTAAGGATGGCAGACAATTTTTAAAAGATTTCTTATCCATTTGCATTTTTTCTGAGCACCCTCTATTCAGTTTCATTGCTCACTTTTCAATTTGGTTGTTTAGGCTCTTGTAATGCCATTCATATTCCAAATATTAATCCGCTGTCAGATTTGTAGATAGTAAAGATGTTTTTTCCCAATTTATAGGCTGCCTCTGCAGTGAGTTAACAGTCTCCCTTTGCAGTTTTTATACTTAAAACATTGCAATCCCATGAAGTCCCACTTGCTGAGTCTTTATCTTATTTCCTGAGCAACCACAGTCCTATTCAGGAAGTTCTTACCTGAGCCTATTCTCTACAGCATCCTCAGTATACTTAGG
The DNA here is from genome assembly GCF_963924665.1 of Micromys minutus. Taxonomy (NCBI): domain Eukaryota; kingdom Metazoa; phylum Chordata; class Mammalia; order Rodentia; family Muridae; genus Micromys; species Micromys minutus. Next base: position 48,983,374 of record NC_137976.1, read on the forward strand.
ACTCCTTCTTGTGGAAGCTTTAGAGTTGCAGATCTAACATTGAGATCTTTAATCCATTTAGAATTTATTTACATGCAAAGAGAAGAATCAAGTTTCATTCTTCTACGTGTTAATATCGAATTTGCCAACCCTATCTTTTTCAGGTGTTATCTTTTTTTCAGTGAAGATTTTTAGAATCTTTGTGAAACCTCAGGTGGCTACAGATGCATGGACTCATATGCGGGTCCTCAATTCTATAGCATTGATCAGTATGTTCGTATCTGCACTGGTACCATTCTGATTTTGTTGCTTTGCCTGTATAGTACAACTTGAAATTGGGTCTGATGACACTTCCAGGGGTGTTTTGTTGTCAGAGTTGTACATGACTTATAAGCCACCAAATGGAGTTACTTGAAGATGAAATTCTGTAAAACATCTGGAGAATCAGAATGGTTGTTCAGATCTAGCTGCAAGTCAGGGAGAAGTGGGTTTAGGATAGCGCCTTGGTGGCCTACTAGATGGAAGAAGTTAGGAGAAGTGGACTTTTAGGGGGACAGGAGCAACTTGATAAATATGAATTAATCTGCATGCTGTTTGACACACTAAAAGGGAAATACTGAGATCATATCTATGATTATCAGAACCTATTTACAGGTTGTAAGACAGCCAGGACTATGCATAGAGACCATATATCAAAAATATTAAAAATTGGAAAAAGAAATTCATATACGGTCTTTGTTATTCATCTACTGAAACATAGCTCCTAAAAGAATTACCAACAGAATAAAAATATCTTTAGTATGCCAATAAAATGACCGGTGTCTAGAACCTCTTAGAGAGCTTCATGGTTGGGGCTATCATCTGAAAGACTAAACTGTAATTAGAGAGTTAGGACTTTGAGCCTACACTAGCACAATCATTACCACTTAAATCTTGTGAGAAAAGAATGGCTGGAGATTGAGTTCATTGCCAATGATCAATGATTAACCCTCATAACTATGTATTAATATAAATTCTAAATAGTACAGATTGAGGAGCTATGGGGATAGCATCGAGGAACTGGAAGCACAGAAATTTCTGAGAAGGCAGAAGCTCTATAGTCCTTCCTCCATAATGGGTCCAAAGAATCTCTTCAATCTGTCTGTCTCTGTGTTGGAGTCTTTATATTGAACCAGTACAGTAAACAATCTTCCTTCCTTACTTCTGTGAACCATAATAGTAAATCCCTGAACCTGAGGCATGAATTATGGAAACATCCAGAATTTGGAGCTAGTTGATAAGAAGTGCGGGTGATAGCAAAAATGTATTACTAGTGTCTGTGATGGGCTTGTTGTCCGATTTAACTCTGTCAACTAGACACAGCCCGGAGCCACCTTAGAGGTCAGCTCACTGTGGGCAGCACCAATCTCTGTACAGGTGAGACAAGTTAATGCCAGTCTTAGGAGCTAGCAAGTAGCTTTATGGTTTATGCCTCAGTTGTCTTGACTTTCCTTTTTCTTCCTCTAAGCAGTTTTTGGATACGTTATTTGTCACAAACAGAATAAAATTAGAACATTTCTCTTTCGTCAAAGAATAAGTTAAATAGCAAATTTTTTTCTTTAAAAAAGGGTACTCACTAATTTCACTACTTCTACTCAGTTCTGTGAACTGAGACTTAGACTGGTTACCGATTGCTGCATGAGAGACAAAACAGAAAACAGTAGACACATTGTTCTGCTCCCAGTGGCATGTGCTCCTGACAGTCACAGTGCCATTGCTGTGTGATTCATTCTTAGTGACACAATCCCCATCTGGGGTCCAAGAGATCTGCGCAGCAGGCTTGCCAGCAACTGCCTCACAAACTGCGGTTCTATATTTTCCTGGAAAGAGGGTTACTTCAGGGGGCACTGTAGAGAGGGAAAGGAAATAAAGATTCAGTCTTGTCATAAATTACAATTACAAACTGTTTCTATCTAAACTCTGGAGACCTGCAATACTGAAAGAGCAGACTACATGACAATGTCACTTACCCAGCACTTGGAGGTCATAGGCTGTACGGAAATTCCCATCAAATGTTACTATATCACACAAGTAATGCCCTTCATGCTGGAAGGTCACTGCACTGATCTGAAGGTCAGAACTGGGGTCAAGTGTGAAGGTGATGTTTCTGACCAAGCAGTTGGTTCTGATGGTCTCCCCTGTTAATAGTTTGTAGGCTATTATGCAGGAAGGCTGTCCTCTGGGGATCATTATCCATGTTAGTAATAATGCACTTGTCAGTGGAAGAGAAGGGCAGCAGAGCTGAGTCTTTGTACCCATCTTCACAGACACTGTAGTGTTAACTGGGTACAGAGAGAGAGAATGAGAAAGGGAAACCTTGTGAGTTAGGTCTCTTCACAATAAAGTATATGAAGTTACACTAGAACACTGCTTGATTAATGAAGGTACTCCAATGATAGTATTTTTTTCATACTTTCCAATGTTTAATTTATCAAAATTGAATACATTATTTATCTTCTAAAGTAAAGTTTCAGGCATGTGGGCTATGCCCAAGTTGCACCATGAATCTTCCCTTTGCTCATACATTGACATAAATCATCTATAATGGATACAAGTTTGCTGAGTGGTGATTACTCAACAAAACTATCTGTCACAATCACTTGTGACAACAGTCAGCAATGTCATTGCTTTAACAGGAGCATAACTTACTGCAAATAAGGCTTGCTTATGATAAAGCGTTGCATTAACATCGCCCCTGTCCTATTTTGATATCAATTGCCCCTTTGGGGAACTCAAGTCACATCCAAATGAAGGTCACCTAATCAGATGAAGAAATACATTCTTCAGCACACACCTGGGAGGGTGCCAATGCCACAGTCCTATCACTCACACTAAGATGGCAAAGGTTGAAAGTCAAATCCTCAGGGTCCCTCACACCATCACACTCACATCACCAGGTTCTGCTGCTCATCCTGAGTCTGTCCAGCAGCCAGGGCATCAGTTACTGTCCCTAAGCAAGGAAGGTCACCTCTCCATTCCCACAAGATAAGCAAGAATATTACCTTCCATCACAGGTGTTGAACTGTTCTGTGTTGCTTGGTTCTTATCAGTACAACTTGATGCTAGAAAATATTGAAATAGAAGTGCCTAAATATTTAAATAAGTAAGAAGGAATTTAAAGTTTTATCATCACTGATATGTCAACATCACAAAAATTACATTTATTATTAAACAATCATTTCCCATTTATGCGTGACCTTATTTTGCCAAATAGTTTTGTATAGTAGACCTGTCTTTCTTCCAGCTCCTTGCCAGGTTCAGTGTAGACATACCTCCTAAGCTGATTTCATTAAACTCTTTTATCAGATGTCATCCCCTAATTAAAGCCACATGGTCCTAGGCCTCCCTCATGTATGTAATAGATTTGCAGCTTGGATTCATGCCAGTCCCTCAACAACTACAGCAGGAGCTGTCCCTGAATTTGTTGCCTGCCTGTGGATCCAGGTCCCCTAGCTGGGTCCCCTTTTCTAGCCTTCATGAGAGAGGAGGCACCTAGACTGATGTGCAGGGAATTGGGAGGGGCTGGTGATACCCAGGAGGCTTCTTTTTCTCAGAAAAGCGAAGGGGGTTTGGAGGAACTGCCAGGGGGGACTGGGATGCGGGCGCTGATGTTGGGATGTAAAGTGAATAATAATTGGGATGCAAAGTAAAAAATAAATGAAGTAAGAGGTAAAAGAGGTAGGGATCAATAATGTAATAATATTTGAATCAAAGAAAAAATTTAATTAAACAAAAAGAAAAGTCTAACAATCACAATACATGTAAATGATGATACAGAAAAGGATGCCCTTACATGCTGCTGAGAAGAATGTAAATTACCCTTCCCCTCCTGCAATGGGGAAAGAGACACCTTCTTGGTGGTGTTGTTCTTAAATCAGTCAGGGGCAGAGCAGATGGCAGTCCTTTGTTCATCCTGGCTTGTTGGCTAATGCTGTCTTATGCCTACAACTCATGAAATCAAATAAAATCAAACCCAAGCAGCACAGAGCAGGAGGAAAAAGACAGAGGCCTGTGGACCACCATGCCACCCACAGACCTGCCTTCCAGTGCACAACACAGGCAGACCATAGACACCCAACTGTTTGCTGCCTTGCCAGGCAGCATGGGGAGAGAATGTCACCAGGGACCTGCCAGCCTTCAGCAGGAGCCATCGCAATGTGCAAGCATCATGATGTGGTAGTCAGATGGGAGAGTAAGAAGAAAGAGGCCACTTAAACTTGAGAATGGAGACTGTTGTGAGTGGCCGGCTCTGCCACTTGGGACCATGGTGCGGTCTCAGCTCAATCTGCCACTAAGGGCCATGTCTCAGTATGTGGCTATGTAGCAGGGCTGAAGCAGGAGTACATGTCACTATACATGGCTCATGTTACTATTATAGAACATTGGGATGTCCCTGGTCTAGGCAGCCACCAGGGACCATATGCATATCTAGGGGCTTTGCATAACTGACCCACCCCTCATTGCCTGAATTTTCTCTGAAGAGCTGGCCCCAGCAGCACTTGGAAGAGATAAGGCCCTGCATCTCATCCAAGCAGCCCAGTGGACCTGGCCTTGGTGGCAAGGTTGTAAGAGGTTTACCCTGCCACTTGTTTGTTGTGGATCAGCTTGGGTACACAGGTGGTGCTCTCCACCTTTGCCTCCTTGCCCTCTCCAGCAGTCAGGAAAGATGCCCACAGGGCCATGAGCTCAGGAGGGGTAGCCCTGACCTTACCAGCTACATGCAGTGCTTGGGAGTGCAAGCCTTGCACCTTGTCTAGGCAGCACAACTGAGCTTGTTTTGGTGGTAGATATGCGGTAGAACCAGCTCTGAAGGTAAGAGAGCAGAAGAGATGGCCCACTACTAGTCTAACATGAGGTGGTCAGGGGGTTCGGGGGTCACATCTTCTGCCCTCTTATTCCTGTAAACCTGGAATGGTCAAAAGAATTAATACTGGGTCAAGAGAGCAGGTGAGCTGTCCCTGCCCCTTGCTAGCTGCAGCACTCAGGAGAGTGGACCCTGTAACTCATCAGGGCAATAAAGTAGAGCTGGCCTTGATGGTGAAGGCACAGGTGAACCAGCCCCAAGGGAGTGAAAGCAGGAGAGCTGGCCCAGCCCCTCACCATCTACAGCACTTAGTTCCCTGCACCTTGACTAGGCAGCACAGGGGAGCTGGCTCTGGAGGCATGGAGGAAGTAAGCTGACCCTGAGGGCATAAGAGCAGGAGGGCTGACCCTGCCTCCTGTTGATGGCAGCATTGGGTGGCCTAGCCTGAGCAGTGCTGGAGAGAGTGCCCTTGTGTTTAGATAAGGGAGAACCAGTGGGCTGACCAGCTCAGCTACCACCTAGGCCCAGATCCAGGACTCTAAATTGGCCCACTCCAAATCTATATGATCTACAAATGGGTGGAATTTGTGATAAGGCCAGTTCTGCTGTTCTAAAGCTGAAGGATCTCCATGACACAGGGCAACAACACCATAACCAGGAGGAGTTCTGAAAAAGGTCCAATATTGATGGTGTCACAGAAGCCAGAGATCTCAAACCAAACCAAAGGCTCAATGCTATTAATATTTGCAGGTGAAGATGTGTGAACACACAGATCTACTGTGGAACACACTTTGACACACAAGAGCTTCTAAAATGAGATTTTTATTTATTTGGTTTTGTTTTTTATTTTTGTCTTTGTTTTTGTTTGCTCATCCAAAGATGAGCTTTGTTTGGCTGCTTCTACTGATGGTGGTGGTGGTGGTGATGTGTGTGTGTGTGTGTGTGTGTGTGTGTGTGTGTTATTTTGAAGGGGAAGGATGCCAGGGCTAAGGGCAAATCTGAGGGAACAGGTATCTCTCAACATCAATGGACTCAATAAAAAGTCCTTCCCCAGTGAAAAGACACAAGCTAACAGAATGGATTCAAAAATAGGATCCATAATTATATAAGATACACACCTCTGCCATAAAGATATATATTACCTCAGAGTAAAAGGTTGGGAAAAAGTTTTCTAAGCAAATGGACCCAAGAAGCTGGAGTAGCCACCATAATATCTAATAAAAAAAAAAAAAAGACTTTCAACCAAAACTAATCAGAAGAGAAAGGAATGGCCACTTTATATTCATCAAAGAAAAAATTCTACCAAGATGATAATCTCAATTTTGAATAAACACAAACATTTGTAAAAGAAACATTTCTAAAGCTTAAACAGCACATCAAACTCCATACATTAATAGTGAAAGACTTCAACACCCAAATCTCACCAACTGACAGGACAGCCAGACAAAAACTAAACAGAGAAATAACGAAACTAGCAGAGATTATGACTCAAAAGGACTTAACAGATATCTGTAAAGAGAGGTGTCAATCCCCTAATTGATTCTTGATTGTGTCAATTACAAAGATGGAAGCCAATTACTGGGCAAGAGGGGGAAAAAAAGGTGGGACTTCCAGGTCCCAGGGGAAAGAAAGAGAAGCAGGGAAATAGAGGATTAGATCAGGCTTTGGAATGAAGTTGTACAAGGTCTTGGAGCACCTAGAGTTTTTAGCCTCCACTGCAAGCAGGGGTCAAGGTTGGAGGAAACTAGCTGATGAGATTAGAGCAGGAAATTCTTCAACCAGCCATTGTGTTATCTGGCTAGTTTCGAAATAATAAAACTGTCTAGTGCTTTCCATCCATGGAGCTAAGTTGGGCAGAAGGAGAAAAAGGGCAATTGTTGGCAGCTTGGCAAAGCTAGTACAGAGTGCCTGTGGAAAAAAATGACCAATGGCTGCTGGCAGAGCTGTGTAGGGAGTTAGACCTGTGGAAGCTGATCACGGAGCTAGGCCAGGAGTGAAGCCTAGCTTCCCACCCCAGGAAGAACGTAGCATGTTTTTAAAATAAGGAACTAGCATGTTTTTTTAATTACACATAACAAATATCTTTATAATATTCACCCAAAAACAAAAGAATATGCCTTCTTCCTAGAACCTCATGAAAGCAAGCCTCAACAGATAGAAGAAGAAAATTAAAATAACTCCTTGCATCTTATTAGACAACCATGAATTAAAGCTAAACTTCCATAGCAGAAACACTGAAAATCCTACACACTTATGGAAATTGAACAACTCTCTACCCAATGATATCTGGGTTAGGAAAAAATAAAGAAATAATAATTTTATTAGAATTAAATGAAAGTTAAGGGTAACATGGAAACTTATGGAATACAATGAAAGCAGTGCTAAGTGGAAAATTCATAGCACAAAGTGCTACCATAAAAAAATAATAAAAAATTCTCATATCTGTAATTTAAAAGTGTACCCAAAAGCACTAGAAAAAAATAAGCAAACACAACAAAGAGGAGTAGAAAGCAGGAAATAATTAAAATTGGGGCTGAAATCAGTCTGTTAGAAACAAACAAACAAAACATACAAAGAATCAACAAAACTAAGAGCTGAAACTTTGAGAAAATCAACAAGATAGAACCCTTAGCCAACCTAACCAAGAGACAGAGAGGTTCAAATGAAATCAGTAATTAAAAGAAAGACATAACAACTGACACTGAGTAAGTTCAAAGAATCATTAGGACTTATTCAAAACCCAGTATTCCTCAAAGTTGAAAAATCTTAATGAAATAGATAATTTTTCCAAACAAATATGACTTACCAGAGTTAAATTGAGTACACATAAACTATTTAAACAGCCTCAAGAACCATAGAAAAATGAAGCAGTAATTAAAAGTCTTGAAGGAAAATAAAAGCCCCGGGACACATGGTTTTACTGGAAAAGTTACCAGACTTTTAAAAAAGAGCTAATACCAATACTCTTCAAACTATTCCCCAAAATATAAACAGAAGGAACACTACGCAATTGCATCTATGAGGCCACGATTACACTTATACCTAAATCACACAAAGACCAAACAAAGAAAGAAAACTTCTGACCTATTCCCTCATAAACATTGATACAAAAATACTCAACAAAATTCTTGCAAACCAAAACCAAGAACAAATCAAAGCAATCATTCACCATCATCAAGTAGGCTTTATTCCAGGGATGCAGGGATGGTTCAATATACAAAAATTCATCAATGTAATCCACTATATAAACAAATTCATAGGACAAAAAAAACACATGATCATCTCATTAGATGCTGAGAAAGCATTTGAAAAATTCAACACCCCTTCATGTTAAATGTCTTAAAAAGATGAGGAATTCAAAGCCCATACCTAAACATAATAAAAGAAATATACAGCAAAAAAGTAGCCAACATCAAACTTGAAGGAATCCCACTAAAGTCTGTGAGTAGACAAGGCTGGCCACTCTCTCCCTACCTATGCAATATAGTGCTTGAAGTTCTAGCCAGAGGAAGGAGACAACAAAAGAAGGTCAAGAGGATACAAACTGGAAAGGAAAAAGTCAAAATATCACTATTTGCAGATGATATTATAGTATATATACATGACCCCAAAATCCCACCAGAGAATTTCGACAGCTGATAAACAAGTTCAGCAATGTGACAGGATATAAAATTAACTCAAATAAATCAGTAACCTTCCTCTCCTCAAAAATAAACAGGCTGAGAAAGAAATTAAGGAAATAACACCCTTCACAATAGTCACAAATGATATAAAATATCTTGGTGTGACTCTAACCAACAAGGGAAAGATCTGTATGACAAGAACTTCAAGTCTCTGTTGAAAGAAATTGAAGATCTTAGAAGATGGAACCACCTTCCATGCTCATGGATTATCAGAATTAATATAGTAAAAATGGCCATCTTTCCAAAAACAATCTACATATCCAATGTAATCCCCATCAAAATTCCAACTCAATTCTTCATAGAGTTAAAAAGAACAATTTGCAAATTCATTTGAAAAAAACAAAAAAATCTATGATAGCAAAAACTATTCTCAACAATAAAAGAACTTCTGGAGTAATCATCATCCCTGACCTCAAACTGCATTAGAGCTTGTGGTCAATAGTGATCACAATTTTATGAATTTTGATTTTAAAAAAAACTGCATGGTATTGGTACAGAGAAAGACAGGTAGATCAATGGAATAGAACTGAAGACCCAGAAATGAACCCACACTACTATGGTCTCTTGATCTTTGACAAAGGAAATAAAACCATCCAGTGGTAAAAGATAGCATTTTCAACAAATGGTGCTGGTCCAACTGGAGGTCAGAATATAGATGAATGTAAATCGATCCCATTCTTATTGCTCTGTACAAAGCTTACATCCAAGTGGATCAAGGACCTCCACATAAAACTAAGTACTTTCAAAGTAATAGAAGAAAAAGTGGAGGAAAGCCACAAACACATGAGCACTGGGGAAAATTTCCTGAACAGAGCAACAATGGCTTATGCTCTAATATCAAGAATCCACAAATGGGGCCTCATAAAATTGCAAGGCTTCTGTAAGGTAAAGACACTGTAATTAGGTCAAAATGGCAAGCAACAGATTGGAAAAAGATCTTTACCAATCCTACAGCTGATAGAGGGCTAAAATCTAATACATACAAAGAACTCAAAAAGTTAGACTTCAGAGAATCAAATAACCCTATTAAAAAGGGGGGACAGAGCTAAACAAATAATCCTCAACTGAAAAATATCAAATGGCTGAGAATCACCTAAGGAAATGTTCAATTGGCCCATCTGCCACTCGGATCAGCAGCTCCTAAAGCTTTAAAGAGTGGTGAGTAGGAGATCTGGGCAGCCAGGGAGCAGAGAGATCACTGCAGAGTGCGCACAGTAAGCGCACCCCCAGCGCTGCTTGATCCAGGGACCAGGAACACAACTTTGAAACTTCTGTTTCCACCCTGCCATGACTTCAGGGCACAGAACAGGGCTTGGCCAATCTGACACCTGGAGCAGTGAAGATCCAGGGACACAGACCAGATACAAGGGAAAGGCAAGAACATATCACTGACAACAAGATGGCGAGAGGAAAGCGAAAGAGTATATCCCAAGGAAACCAAGACACCCTGGAAATACCAGAACCCAGCTCTCCCATAACAGCAAACATTAGAATGCCAAACACTCCAGAAAAAGAAGACGCAGACCTGAAGTCATACCTCAAGATGCTGATAGAGATACTTAAACAAGAACGGGAGGAAAAGCAAAAAGGTTCAGATGCTTTCAAAGAGGAAACAAAAAAAAAAAAAAAAAAAAAAACAAAAAAAAACAAAAACACTCAAAGAACTCAAAGAACTAGAGGAAAACAGAACCAAAGACATGAGGGAATTTAAAACAGAAATTGACACAATAAAGAAAACACTAAAAGAGATACCCCTAGAGGTAGAACACCTAAAAAAGAAATCAGGAGTCACAGAAGCAAGCATTTCCAATAGACTACAATAGATGGAAGAGAGAATCTCGGGGGCAGAAGACAACATTGTAAACATAGACAAAACAGCCAGAGAAGATGCAAAAAACAAAAAGATCCTAACCCAAAATGTCCAGGAAATCCAGGACACAATGAGAAGACCTAACCTAAGGATAATAGGAATAGAAAAGGGAGAAGAGTATCAACTAAGAGGCACAGTAAATATCTTCAACAAAATCGTAGAAGAAAACTTCCCTACCCTCAAGAATGAAATGACCACGAGCATAAAAGAAGCCTTCAGAACCCCAAATAGGTTGGACCAGAAAAGAAATACCTCCCGACACATAATAGTCAAAACACCAAGTGCACAAACAAAGAAAGAATACTAAAAGCAGTAAGGGAAAAAGGTCAGGTAACATATAAAGGCAGGCCAATCAGAATCACACCCGATTTCTCAACAGAGACTATGAAAGCTAGAAGAGCCTGGACAGACATCATGCACTCCTTAAGAGAGCACACGTGCCAGCCCAAGCTGCTATACCCAGTAAAACTATCAATCACCATAGATGGAGAGATGAAGATATTTCAAGACAAATCAAAATTTACACAATATCTGACCACAAACCCAGCACTACAAAGAATTTAGGTGGAAAACCCAATACAATGAGGGATAATACAGCCTAGTGAAAACAAGAAAACTCCTAAACAAGAAAACTAAAAGAAGAAAAAGACACAGACACAACTCAACCCACAAAAGCAATGATGGCAAAAAACAGAAACAACTATTCCTTGATATCTATTAACATAAATGGACTCAACTCCCAAATAAAGAGACATAGGCTTTCAGACTGGATACATAAACAAAATCCAGCCTTTTGCTGCATACAGGAAACTCATCTCAGAGACAAAGACAAACACTATCTCAGAGTAAAAGGGTGGGAAAAAAACTTCCAAGCAAACAGCCCCAAGAAGCAAGCTGGAGTGGCTATTCTAATATCGAATAAAGTAAATTTCCAACCAAAAGTTATCAAAAAAGATAATGAAGGCCACTTTTAACTCATTACCGGGGAAATCTGTCAGGAGGAACTCTCAATCCTTAACATATATGCTCCAAATAAAAAAGCACCCACATTCATAAAAGAAACCCAACTAAAGCTCAAAAAATACATTTCACCCCACACAATAATAGTGGGAGACTTTAATACCCCACTCTCACCAATGGACAGATCATGGAAACAGAAACTGAACAAGGACACTGCAAAACTAGCAGAGACTTTGAACCAACTAGAATTAATAGGTATATACAGAACATATCATCCTAAAGTAAAAGAATACACCTTCTTCTCACCACCCCATGGCACCTTCTCGAAAATTGACCACATAATTGGACACAGAACGAGCCTCAATCGAGATAAGAAGATGGAAATACTCCCATGCATCCTCTCAGATCACCATGGTCTACAGCTGCTCTTTAACAACAACAAAGACAACAAAAAGCCTACATACATATGGAAACTAAGCAATGCTCTGTTAAATGATAGCAGGGCCAAAGAAGAAATAAAGAAAGAAATTAAGGACTTTCTAGAATTCAATGAAAACGCAAACACAACATAACCAAACCTATGGGATGCAATGAAGGCAGTACTGAGTGGAAAACTCATAGACCTAAGTGCTTCCAAAAAGAAAATGGAGAGAGCTTACATCAGCAACCTGACAGCACAGCTAAAAGCCCTAGAACAAAAGGAAGCAGATATACCCAAGAAGAGTAGACGCCAAGAAGTAATCAAAATTAGGGCAGAAATAGACCAAATAGAAACAAAAAGAACCATTGAAAGAATCAACAAAACCAAGAGTTGGTTCTTTGAGAAAATCAACAAGATTGATAAATCCCTAGCCAGACTAACTAGAGGGCAAAGAGAGAGTATCCAAATTAACAAAATCAGAAAGGAAAGTGGAGACATAAAAACTGAAACTGAGGAAATTCAAGAAATCATCTGATCCTACTACAAAGACTTATACTCTACAAAATTGGAAAATCTGGAGGAAATGGACGAATTCCTAGACAGATACAAGATCCCAAAGTTAAACCAGGACCAAGTAAACCATCTAAATAACCCTATAACACCTAAAGAAATCAAAGAAGTCATCAAAAGCCTCCAAACAAAAAAAGCCCAGGTCCAGATGGGTTCAGTGCAGAATTTTATCAGACATTTATTGGGGATATAACACCAATACTCTCCAAACTATTCCAAAAGATAGAATCAGATGGAATACTACCCAACTCATTTTTTGAGGCTACAGTAACCCTCATACCTAAACCACACAAAGACCCTACAAGGAAAAAGAACTTCAGACCAAACTCACTTATGAACATTGATGCAAAAATACTCAACAAAATCCTTGCAAACCGAATCCAAGAACACATCAAAACCATCATTCATCATGACCAAGTAGGCTTCATCCCTGGGATGCAGGGATGGTTTAATATAAAGAAATCCATCAACGTAATCAACCATATAAACAAACTCAAAGAATAAAATCACATGGTCATCTCACTAGATGCTGAGAAAGCATTTGACAAAATTCAACACCCCTTCATGTTAAAAGTCCTGGAAAGAACAGGAATCCAAGGCCCATACTTAAACATAATAAAAGCAATATACAGCAAACCAACAGCCAACATCAAACTTAATGGTGGGAAACTTGAAGCAATCCCACTAAAATCAGGGACTCGACAAGGCTGCCCACTCTCCCCCTACCTATTCAACATAGTACTGGAAGTCCTGGCTGGAGCAATTAGACAGCAAAAGGAGATCAAGGGGATACAAATTGGAAAGGAAGAGATAAAAACATCACTCTTTGCCAATGACATGATAGTGTACTTAAGTGACCCCAAAAACTCCACCAGAGAACTCCTACAGCTGATAAACAAGTTCAGAAAAGTGGCTGGATACAAAATCAACTCAAACAAATCAGTAGCCTTCCTATACTCAAAGGACAAACATGTGGAGAAAGAAATTAGGGAAAAGGTACCCTTCACAATTGTCACAAAAACTATGAAATACCTTGGTGTGACTCTAACTAAGCAAGTGAAGTACCTGTACGACAAGAACTTCAAACCTTTAAAGAAGGAAATTGAGGAGGATCTCAGAAAATGGAAAGATCTCCCACGCTCATGGATTGGAAAGATCAACATTTTAAAAATGGCCATCCTACCAAAAGCAATCTACAGATTCAATGCAATCCCCATCAAAATTCCAACACAGTTCTTCATGGAATTGGAAAGATCAATGTGCAATTTCATATGGAACAACAAAAGACCTAGAATAGCGAAATTCATCCTCAACAACAAGAAAATGTCTGCAGGAATCACTATCCCTGACCTCAAGCTATATTACAAGGCAGTTGTGCTGAAAACTGCATGGTACTGGTACAGAAATAGGCATGTGGATCAATGGAATAGAATAGAAGATCCAGAAATGAGCCCTCACATATATGGTCACCTGATTTTTGACAAAGGAGCCATAAACATTCAATGGAAAAAGGACAGCCTATTCAACAAATGGTGCTGGTCCAACTGGCACTCAACATGCAAAAGAATGAAAATAGACCCTTTCTTATCTCCTTGTGCAAAGCTCAAGTGTAAGTGGATTAAAGATCTCCACATTAAACCAGATACACTGAAACTATTAGATGAGAAAGTAGGGAAAACTTTAGAACATATAGGCACAGGAGAAAATTTCCTGAACAAAACACCACTGGCTCAAGCTCTAAGGTCAAAGATTAACAAATGGGACTTAATGAGATTGCAAAGTTTCTGTAAGGCTAAGGACATTGTCAAGAAAACAAAACAGCAGCCAACAGAATGGGGAAAGATTTTTACCAACTCCACATCAGATTGAGGCCTAATATCTAAGGTATACAAAGAACTCAAAAAGCTAAATGCCAGAGAATCAAATAACCCTATTAAAAATGGGGTACAGAGCTAAACAAAATGGTCTCAGATGAGGAATATTAAATGGCTGAGAAATATCTGAGGAAGTGCTCAACATCCTTAGCCATCAGGGAAATGCAAATCAAAACAACCCTGAGATTCCACTTCACACCAGTCAGATTGGCCAAGATCCAAAACTCAGATGACAGCAGATGCTGGGGAGGTTGCAGAGAAAGAGGAACACTTCTCCACTGTTTGTGGGGTTTCAAACTAATATAAAAACTCTGGAAATTATTTAAAATCTGAAAAAAGTACTGACAAAGATGTATTGTATAATTTTATGCAAAAAATGCTTAAAATCTGTACATTTATCTTTGTTTTGTAAAATAAAGTTGTTAAAGAAAAAAAACTTAGGTGTCAGAAGATGCTGGCGAGGATGTGGAGAAAGAGAAACATTCCTCCATTGTTGGTGGGATTGCAAACTGTACAAACACTCTGGAAATCAGTCTTGAGGTTTCTCAGAAAATCATACGTGAGGACCAACTATACCACTCCTGGGCATATACCCAACATATGATCCAACATATAAGAAAGACACATGTTTCACTATCTTCATAGCAGTCTTATTTATAATAGCCAGAAGCTGGAGAGAACCCAGATGCCCTTCAACAGAGGAATGGATACCGAAAGTGTGGTACAAATACAAAATGGAGTACTACTCAGCCATTACCAACAATGACTTCATGATATACTTAGGCAAATGGCTGGATCTTGAAAATATCATCCTGAGTGAAGAAACCCAATAACAAAAAATACACAACTGGTATGCATTCACTGATGAATGGATATTAGCCCAAAAGTTCGGGTTACCCAAAATACAATTCACAGACCACATGAAGCTCAAGATGGAAGACCAAAGTGCAGATGCTTCAGTCCATCTTAAAAAAGAGGAACAAAAATATCCACAGGAGGAAATACAGAGACAAAGTTTGAATCAGAGACTGAGACAAAGTCCATCTAGAGTCTCCATTATCTGGGGATTCATCGCATATACAGCTACCAAACCCAGATAATATTGCTGATGTTGTGAAGTGCATCCTGACAAGAGCCTGATATAGCTGTCTTCTGATAGGCTCTGGCAGAACATGGCAAATACAGAGGCAGATGCTCACAACAACCATTGAACTGAGAACAGGGTCCCCAGTAGAGGAGTCAGAGAAAGGATTGAAGGAGCTGAAGGGGTTTGTAATCCCATAATAACAATATCAACCAGAGCTCCCAGGGACTAAACCACTAAAGAGTATGGCCGGGCAGACCCATGGCTCCAGCTGCATATGTAGCAGAGAATGGCCTTGTTTGGCATCAATTGGAGGAAAAGCTCTTGGTCCTGCCAAGGCTTATGCCCCAGTGTAAGGGAGTGTCAGGGTGGGTAGAAGAGTGGGTGGGTGGGGGAGCACCCTCATAGAAGCCAGGGAAGGGGATGGTATTTGGTGGTTTATGGAGGGAAAACCAAGAAAGAGGATACCATTTGAAATGTAAATAAAATATATTCAATTTAAAACTTTTTAAAAAGCAGTACAGACAGAATATATTAATACTGGTATTAATTATAATGACCAAACAGTTTCAATGTACATAATAAGTATTTTGTTAAAGTATCCTAGGTGCATTTATCAAAGCTCATGTGCTAAATCACAAAAAAAAAATCTCTACATTTAAGAAGGTTAGCAGGCCAGTGAGATGGCTCAACAGGACATGCAGCCTAGGCATATGTGGTCAAGCTGGAGGGACAGATATTGAACTGTGGGAGCCACATAGAAAAACATCTTCTGACCCCACATACAAATGCTGTTTCAGGGGTGCACACACACACACACATACACACACACACACACACACACACGCGCGCGCACACATAGGTACACACACTATACATATATAGTTTCTATAACAAAAGAGAGGGAGGAGGTTAAATTAATTTCATGTAAAGGTCTCTCGAGCTTTCTTAATTGCTGAAAATGGTTGTTAATGGTGCACTTGAAGTCAGACATACTTTACACCTCTTGAAGTAGAAGGACATAGCTGGTATATTTGTATTGGAGGAAAAGTCAGTTTGCTTTCACGTTGATCAGTCTGCTTAGGAACTATGACTCTGGTGGGCCAGAGCTAAGGCTGTGTATGATTTGTTTTTACCCTGTACTGTGTCTTTTTGTATAGTTGGCACACTACCGAATGTGTCCTTAGATAGCCCTGTCCTGGTGGTATTTTCAATAGCCACAAACCTTGCCTGGGACAGTGTGGGGTTGTAAATTGGCATGGAAATTCAAAGCAGGTTCTTGTTGGTGCACAAAACAAATTAGTTATATATAGGGACAGGAGTTTGGTTAGGTTTTGTCTTGTTTTTTGTTTTCTTTTTTCCTTTGGTTTTATTTTGGGTTTTTTTTTTTTTTCATCTTCCGATGTTTCTGATGCAGCTTATACAAAGATAATTGTTCTATAACTGAATACCAATTCTGTAATTGCAAAAAAAAAAAAGTGGCTGTTTTGTTGACATTCTGAATGCTTCTAAGTAAATAAAATTTTAAAAATGAAAAAGAACATCTGTTTATCAAAAATAAGCAACATAAAAGTAAATGGTAGAGTGTTAAAGTGGTCCTATTATCCTGCAACAAAGGTGTATGCCTGGAACTGCAAAATCAAGAGAGGCTGAGGCAGGAGGATTATCCTAGTCCAAAGTTAACCCCAAAGAAAACTGTATTTCCTCAGAGCCTCAGAATGTCAGACTTACCAGGCTTCAAAATAGTGATGAAGATCAACAAGATCAAAGCCGGAGTCTTCCCCAAAGCACGCATCTGGAGTGGACTCTAGTTAAACTCAAATCGTAACTAACCCCCGGGTGGACTCAGTGATCCCAGCGTGGTCAACTTTGTTTCCTCTCAGTTCACCGATTTAATTATGACTTTTCTTCCTCATTTCTATATCTTTATCTTCATCTTCAGTTTGCCTCCAGTTGGATGACTAAGCCTGCACGGGAGAAAACAGACGTTTGCTGAACGATAAAGAAGCCAACACAGAACTCATTCGTTCTCTCGGGGTTAAAACATTAAGATGTAGTGGTTTATGGAAGTATTTCCCTTTTAAAGCAGAACTTTTTAAAGGATAAATTATGTACTAGAAAATGAGCAAACCTTGTGTGTGCAGCTGATGAATCTGCACAGCTACATGAACTTGGACAAGCTTTTCCAAAATTTCCAAGCCAAGGTGCTGACATTTGTGACTCAGAGCCCCACACATGCCTTCCCTGGTGTTGATTCTCAAGAAGCAATCATGGCCCTAACATCTCTCAACATTTGTTCATTTTCTTAGTTAATGAGCTTCACATAAATGAAATGCTTTACTGAGTTCGTCCCTGTATGCTGGTTTGGACTGACCAAAAAATATATGGTAACTTATTCATCAGTTTCTCTGTTAATTTGAATTACTTACTCTATTTGGTGACTAACATATATAAGCTTCTATGATAATTACTGATTTTCACATACATCTTGGTATCTACGTGCACCCATTTTCTTGGATACATATCTAGAAATGAAAGGATAGTGTGAGGCTTTAAATAAATACTTCCTGTCGTGGGTTAACTTGCCTGCCATCTCCTTTTATTTTAAAATACTGTCCCAATACCGGAGAATGTGGCCTTTTTAAAAATAAAGCCATTTCCTCTGAAGTTAGTTGAAATGAAACTATACAGTGTTGGGACACGTTGGGCTTTTGTCCAGTGTCACAGGTACCATATGATAATAAGAATGGGCATTTTCTTCCGTGCATATAGAAAACTGTGCATGGGAAGGCAAAAGCTAAGACAGCCGTGGGCTTCTGCACGTTAAGAAACAACAGTGTCCAGAAACTAGAAAATCGTCAAGGACCAGCTTCTTTGTTCCTGTATTTAAAAGCTATAGAGACTCTAGCAATGACAAACCACAGCAGAGAAACAGTGGGAGAGCCGAAAGGCAAAACTTCCCTTGCAGCTCAGAGAAAGTGAAACCTGCATCGCAGGAGCACACAGCCTTGCACCCACCAACAGGGAACAGCAAGCCAGAACTGTGGAGAACAGCTGGTGTGATCGAAGCCAGACAGGCACGGAGACTGTATAGTTTAAATAACCCCACATGGCGTGGCTCACAAGGCATGGTTATCTGTAGGATGTTCTTTTTTCCCCATTTTCATTAAAAATAGACTCTTTGCAGGGTGGTGGTGGCATATGCCTTGGATTCCAGGACTCAGGAGAAAGAATCAGATGAATCTCTTAAGCCCAGGCTACAGAGGGAGTTCCATGATAACTAGAGCTACACAGAGAAACCCTGTTTTGAAGAACTAAAGATAAATAATACATAAATAAATAAATAAACAGATGATAGATGATATATAGATGAGAGAGGAAGAGAGGAAGGGAGAGAGAAAGGGAGGGACGGGGAGAGGGAAGGAGTGAGGTAAGGATGGAGGGAGAGAGGGGAGGAGGGAGGGAGGGAGGGAGGGAAGGAGGGAGGGAGGGAGGGAGGAAGGGAGGAAGGCAGTAAAAGAGGAAGAGAGGTTCTTGAGATATTCTTTTCCTGTTGTAGTAAAATTATCCGGGGGTTTCTACCCCACCTTAAAGCATTCAGTTCCCACCTAAAAGACACTAAAACCTTTATATTTATAATAGCGTTCAAGCCCTGGGCAGATACCAACCCTCTATGCTATCTTGTCTACTTCCCTGTTTATAACCCCGAGATATAACTGGCCATGTTCTGCCTGGATCACTCTTATCCACTTGGCCAGCCCTCGAGGCCTTGTTCTGTGATTCACTTACCCAGTGCTGACTTCTCTCTTTCACCTCCCTTCTCTCCCCCTCATAATCTTTGCTCAGAAACCAACCCCAGCGAACTGAAGCCCCGCCTACCTCTCCTCTGCCCAGCTATAGGCTGTAGGTATCTTCATTGACCAATTAGGGATAATTTGGAAGGGGCAAGATTATATAGCATCACTTCCCTGACACGAGGCAACCAGAGACAGTATTTAGCATTTCAACACGTAACAATAGGCCAAACCTCCATATCTCCACATAAGATATATTCTGATTATAGTTTCTCTTCGCTCTATCCCCCCAAGTTCTTCCCCACCTCCGCTCTCATCCGGATCCACTCATTTTTTGCCTCAACTTAGAAAACAACAGGCTTCTCAGGCGATAACAAAACATAAAATATAACAAGATGAGACGAAAACCATCACCCTGAGGCTGGACAGGACAAATCAACAGAAGAAAAAGAGAGTCCTAACAGAAGGCACAGTAATGAGAGACCACCACCGCTCACGTACTCCGGAGTCCCGTAAAATACTAAACTCCAAGCTCTGCACAAACGACCTGTTGCCGATCTATGAGGGTTTTATGCTTGCTGCTTCAGTCTCTGTGAGATCATAACCTTTGCTTAGTTGATATATATGTACATAACAACAGAACTCCAGTGCATGAAGAGAACGTCAGTAGGACTGAAAGGAAATAATACTAGTTGGATGTTTTGAGACTATATTTTTAGTAATGGCTAAAATAACTGGATAACACATATATGTATGTATATATGTTCATAGTTATAAGATCATAACTTGTTGCTTAGATATTCACCTTTTATCACTATGAAACATCCTTTTTTGTCTCTTCATAACTTTTTTTAACCTAAACTTTATTTTGTCTGGTACAGACCATGGTTACTTATTTCTTTTGAGAAGGTTATTATTTGCATAAATATATATTCCCATTCTTTCATTTGCAAGCAATGTGTTTGATCTACAGTTATTCTTTTATACACAGCACATAATTAGATCCCATTTAGTGCCCCACCCCCAAATTCTGTTAACCTCTGACTTGCACTAATAGCATAACTTTAGGGGAGGATAAACTAATTCTTAGAGGTTTTCCATTTGTGTTCTCTCTGTTTTATGCATCAGTTACATACATCTCAACTCCTTTTAATTAGTTTTCATTTGAAATTTTTTACTGCAATTCTCTCTCTCCCTCTCCCTCTCCCTCTCCCTCTCCCTCTCCCTCTCTCTCTCCCTCTCCCTCTCCCTCTCCCTCTCCCTCTCCCTCTCCCTCTCCCTCTCCCTCTCCCTCTCCCTCTCCCTATCCCTCTCCCTATCCCTCTCCCTCTCCCTCACTCTCTCCCTCTCCCTCTCCCTCTCCCTCTCCCTCACTCTCTCCCTCTCCCTCTCCCTCTCCCTCTCCCTCTCCCTCTCTCTCTCCCTCTCCCTATACCTTTCCCTCTCTCTTTTCACTTTTGAGGTTTTTGGCTATGCTGAAGATTGTAGTTATAACTAAATTTAGAGGGCTAGAGAAATGACTCTGCTGTTAAGAACACTTGCTATGGTTGTAGAGGGCCCAGTTCCAGTTCACAGCACCCACACAGCTGATCACAGTCACCTGTAACTCCACTTACAGGGAATCTGACGCTTTCTCCTGGCCTCTGCGGGCCCCAGTAAGTACATGATATATACATAATTTATATGCAGGAAACATACATATGTGTATTTTAATTAGAAAATAAATTTTAATAGTATGAATTTATAACCAGCTAGTTTGAGTTAATGTCATATTGTTTTTGATATTCTTGAAAGCTTCAGCTCCTGCATGAGTTCATCTTTTCTCCTCATGTTGTCATTGTCACTAATAACCGATTTACATGTGCACCAGTTTAACATACACTTCCTGCTGCTTCCTTTACCTTCTTAATGGTGCATCTATTTGCTGGCTCTCCTGATAAAGAGATAAAGGTCTTGAGTTCAATTCACTTTCCTTAAGTTTATGCTGGTCTGTTAAGGCCTGGAGCAGTGAGCACGGGACTCTTAGGATGTTGAAAGCTTTGCTCCATTCTCGGCATTTTCTTTTGTCTTCACACTGGTCACCATGGTTAAACCTCCCAGACCCAGGAAGATGAAAGTTAGCTTTTTCTTTATTGGGTTTTACTGTAAGTGACTTTCTACAAGTCTACTCAGGAGGCTGTTTCAGCCCTGAGGTGGTTCTGTCTTAGAGGTAACAAAACCAGGTCTCTGAAAACCACTGGACAAATTAAAAAATACAATCATTTATTTGTATTAGAATACAAAGAATTATATTTACTCATGGCAGTTTTCAAACAAAACTGTGTCTTGTTTTCCTCCCCACATACCTCTTGCTCAACCTCCCTTTCCCCTTCCCATCCCCAGGATGTAGTCCTCTTTCCACTCCCATGGCACATGTGACACCCTACAGACATTCTCAGTACTTCCTGTTCCCTGCTCTTGGTGTCCCCTTATTCCAGGAAGCAACCATGAACCCAAAAAGAGCACCAAGGAGCCGTTTCAATGTAACCTCACCAGGGTCTATTACAAACTTAATAGTTTAGGCTAACTCACTGCTGACCCCCAGGATAGTTTAGTGAAGTAGTCCCAAACTATCATCAGGACAAGGTTTTATAGAAAATGGAAGCAAGTAAGGGGCAGGAGGTAGGGACTCCATCCTGGCAAGCATCTAGTGTTCTGAAGCAAAACTGTAAATGGTCTAAAAGTACATCTGAAACAATCCAACTAATCTATCACTAACTAATGTCAGGAAGTAGCTAGGGAGTAACTGGCTAAGGACAATTTGTAGGTTTTTTTCCTGCTGCTTGGGTAGCTTGGGGACAAGATATCAGGTTTTTTTCTTTTAAGATGGAGGCCAGTTTCAAGATGGAGTAGGTTGGTTCTCTATCTCTGCACAGTCTCTTGTTTAAATGCATATACACAGCACAAGTTAGGATCTGTATATAAGGTATAGCATGATACTTGTCTGAGTTATGTCATGTAATATACCACTTTCCACATCCATACTTGAGCAAATTTCTTTTGTCTTTGTACTTGAATAAAATTGCATTGTGTATAACAAACACCACATTATTATTACCTTAATCTGTTAATAGAATCTAGACCCTTTGCACTGCTTGCTACTGTGACTAATGCAGCAATAAACATGGCTGTGCAAATTTATCTGTGTTAGGGTACTGAGTCCTTTGGGCATGTGCCTTGGAGTGGTATGGCTGAGTCATAGGGCAGCTCTACTTCCGTATTAATTTCCATAGTAAGTACATCAGTTTACACTCTCACCAGACAGGAATGAAGTTTCCTCGTTCCCACATTCAGTGTTTGTAATTTGTTTACTTGGTCACAGCAATTCTGGCTGGGGTGAGATGGAGCCTTTAAATGGTTAGGATTTGCATTTCTCTGAAAGCTAAAGCATGAAAGACAGTTCTTCAAGGAGAGGGCTGTTGAGCTTGCTTCCAGTTCAGTGGTCACTAACCAGCTAGGAAGCAGGGGGCAGGCAAGTGAGTTAAGATTCCCAACCCTTCTCTTCCCGAAGTTCAGCAGCTCTTCTTTCATTGTTCATACTGAAAATGTACACTAGGGGTGACTTAGTTATTGCCTGTGTAGAAAAGCAGCGCTCCAGAGCTTATGACTCTACCATTTTTGCTGATATGACTCCGTGGATTTGCTTTGAAATGGTTTGGGGCCATTTCTATACCACAGTTTCTGACAATGGTTTGCATTCCCCACCCCCCAACCCTTGATGTCCTGTTGATCTCAAAACCTAAACTCTGCTATTTATATTGAAGATTGATAAACTATCTTCCACAGAAATCCTGTACACTTTCAAGACGACAGCCTTTCACAAGTACCTTTACCCTCTCCTTCTTCCTCTTGTTTCTTTTCTTCCTCTCCTTCTCCTCTTCCTCCTACTCCTCCTTCTACTTATTCTTCTTCTTCTGAACATGTCACGTTTTCTGGTCTCTGCCCTCCTTCACAGCCAACCAGCATCACCATCCCCCACTGCTCTGGACAACCCTTTAGCCCTTCCTCACCTGCTTCTCTATAGGGCCTCATTCAACATTTAAATACTTACCCACATGAATTTCCTGTTTGGGCTGATATTATCACAGATATTTTCAGCACAAAATAAACCATTTGGTGTAATAGCATTAACTGCATGAGCAAAAAGACCACACATAAAAGCATGTGATCATTTCATACTTTGAGATCTCTTGAGCTCTTTCTTCATTTCTCATCTGATCCACATGCAAATTTGCTCTAAGGCTTGCACATGCTATGTCCTTCTGACATTTGACAAAAAATAATTTTTAACCTATTAACATCTCAAAATGGATTTGATAATAGTCAGAATTTGGTTTGTTTTTGAGGGTTGGGCCTATTTTCTTTCTGTCACTCAGAATGAGCACTAGTCCTGGTGACTCTGCTTTGTCTGATCTTAATTTTAATAAATAACATCTCAAAAGAAACAGACACTTTGAACCTAAGTGAACAGTGGTGAGATTTACTTTATCCTATCTGAAGATCTATAACAAAGTATACAGATCTAAAATAAACAAACTAACTAACAAATAAAAAATGGTGGCTCTACATTTATAAATATGTATTTCTTTCACAGAGGACCTGAGTTTGATTCCCAGCATGCATCCATCCCATCTTTCAGCCCTCTGCAACTCCAGGACCAAGGGATCGGAAAACCTATTCTGGTTTCTGCAGATACACACATATGGTGCCCATGCATACATTCAGGCAAAATGTACACACATAAAGTAATAAAATAGCTTCTTATCTTTTAACATGTGAAGGTAAAAACATAGTTTTACAAATGGACCTTGGTAATGACAAAAATGACAGTTTTTGAATACAGTTCACAAACTTATTTTTGTGTTTTAAAGAATTCCTTTAGCACTTTCCAATGTAATAAAGCTGTGTTTTTTTTTTTTTAATTATAGGAGCTAGAGAGATGGGTCAGCAGTTATCAGCATGCACTGTTCATGCAGAAGACCTGAGTTCAGTTCCCAGCACCTATCCAGCAGCTCACAACATCCCATAACCTGGAGCATCAGCTCCAGGTGATCTGGAGCCCTCTTTTGGCCTTTGTATGTAATTACATTCATGTGCACATACACCCACACAAGTGCACATGCATATATATAATTAATTTTTAAAAATAAATTTTAAGAGAATATGGAGGGAAGTATTTCAGACACATTAAAATGGGTGTTTTATATTTGTTGAATATCTTACATACTATGGTATGCCAAAAAATTTCTTCTAAAATGAAGTCCACTAGAGAGATATGGAGAGAGAGAAATTATATTTCAGTTTTAAGCTCATAGTAAAATTACCTGGAAAGCACAAAGCATTTGTAACACTTCTGCCCTCTACACATCATCCCATTCTCCCATCATCCACATTTCCAACTATTCATGGGAAGGCAGATGGGATTTCTGGAGCTAGGAGAAGCAGATCATATAAGACATCTCAAGCCTCAGTCCTTTATATACAACCTGGCAACCTATGATAAAATCTCAGCCTCAGCTTAATGACAGAATATCATAACACAAGGTAGCAAATTCCTCATCTGACAGTCACTGAGGTACAAGATCAGTCATGAGACCTTAAGCTGTCTCAAGAAGCTAAATAAGTGGTAATAAAAAAATTACACCTATATTTGCTATCTGTGTCTCTTGGCAGCCAAAATAAACTTCCTTGAAAATACAGACAGATTATTTCCATTGATTCATAAACTAAGGACACTTTCCCACATGTGTGCACTAATAAAGTATCTGAATATTCAAAAGACTTCTGCTGCATTGTTATGTCTTGTATATTGTGGTTTTGACACCTCACCCTCTGTAGTTTTCCTAGAGGACTATGGTAAGAAATATCTGAAAGGTCAATTCATCTAGTACATCATGGTTCTGGTACAGCACATCCAATGAATATGCCTCTCATGTCATAAATATTAATGACACTTCTTTAAAACTCGGAGCATGAAATTCAGGACGCTTCTAGGCTCCCCTTTTTTGGGCTAGCTCATTCTAACCTCCTTTGGAGTGCTCCTTATGCTTTGCTAAATACGTTTCTGTATAACTATGTGTGTCTCTTCATTGAATTCTTGCTTTCACAGAGAAAACAACCAGGAGACCAATAGAACCACTATTGTGGAACATTTGTTAGAGCTGACGAGCTTACCCGATAGTTAATTATAATTCAAAGTCTTCAATCTTACTGCTGTCCACTCAGCGTTGCATGTGATTAAAAGACTTTTCATCTCAAAATCAGAAATGGCTTTAGTTTCTTGTTCTCCTTTAAAACATAGAAATAGCAAAAGTGATATTTTTATCTAAAAATCAAATTTTTAGGAAACACTTTTACTTTATATGTATTGGTGGGTTATTTTTTGCCTGCATGTATGTTTTTGCATTGCACATATGGACAGTACCTATAAAGACCAGAAAAGGATGTTAGATCCCCTGGAACTGGAGTTACAAACAGTTGTGGGCCATTATGTACATTAAGTGCTGTGAGTAGATCTCTGGTCCTCTGAAAAAGCAACTAGTTCTCTTAACCACTGAGCTCTCTCTCCAGGTCCAGTGAAAGCATTTTTCCTTGTTATTTATTGGATAGTTTATGTACTTACATTTCAAATGTGATCCCCCTTTCCCAGTTCCTCCTCCCATCCCCTCTCCTCTGCATGATTTATATCTACATGTTTATTCAAGGAAAAGCATTCAGCAAATACCAACAATGTATGTGGCCAATAAAAATTAAGGCACTTGACTTTTTATCTATTGCTTGATGTTCATGTAAAAAACATGCTTCATTTTCACAAAAAAAAAATAGGTGTCATTTAAAAATAAGAACACTACAGAGTCTGACCCACCAAACAAAGGATGTACATGGGGTGGAGATGTGCAGATGTGCAGATGTGCAGATGGGCAGATGTGCAGATGTGCAGATGTACAGATGTGCAGTTGGGCAGATGTGAAGATGTACAGATGTGCAGATGTGCAGATGTGCAGTTGGGCAGATGTGCAGATGTGCAGATGTGCAGCTTGGTCTTCATGTGAGTTCCTGAATGACTGGAATGGGGGCTGTCCCAAAAGCTGCTGCCTGTTCCTGGGATATGTTCTTCTAGCTGAGCTGCCTTGTCTGGCCTCAGTGGAAGAGGAAGCATTTAGCTGTGCAGAGACTTGGAGTGCCAGGGTAGGGGAATACCCAACACCCCCCCCCAAAGCTCAGAGAAGGGAGGAGAGGGGAAAAATTGTAGGAGGGAGAGACTAAGAGGGGGACAGTGAGCAAGATGTAAAGTGACTAAGTAAAAAAATTAATTTAAAATATAAGAAACACAAATGCCTAAAGGACCACTGGTGAATATTTCTACAGTAAAAACAGATGCTCACCATAACTATCTGGCTGTGTCCTATTTGCAAAGTAATGCATGACAGGATAAGGGAATGCTGTGTCCAAAATCTAAAACGTCCTCAATGAGCTCAGGTTCTGGATGCTTTATTCCCCAGCTGGTAGGACTATTTTAGAATCTAAGGGCTTTTAGACACAAAAGCCTATTTAAAAGAAACAGCCCAGTAGGTACAGGCCTTTGGAAGGTATAAGCAGAGCCATGTTCTGCCTCCTGCTTCTTCCTGCTCTGTATGATGTGATGATTCTTCATGGCACAATCCCACCACCAAGGGTAACAGGCCACAGTGGGTCAGGAAGCAGAGGAAGGGAAATGCCCCTATGTTAATTTCTTGTGCATGTCTCTTTTATTTAGCCCATGCTGTGGGGGCACCTGTAATCATTCAGGATGAGTCTTCCCTATCAATTAATATAGGAAAGCCCTCACAGAAACCTCAGTCTCTTGGGTAATACTAAATCCAGCCAAGATGAAATTGAAAGTATCTTGAAAATCAATAATTACAAAAAGAAGAAATGAAATCTATGAGAAGCTTTAAACCCCAAGGAAAAAACCCCAGAAAACATTTCAGTTTTGTAAGACAAAATAGTATGTATAATAGGTCGAAAAGTCATAATACTCAATTAATTCTAAAAGTAGCAGTGTGTCTTTATCAAAGACAATGGCTCAGTGAAGTCATCTGTGGGAGCATTTATTCCTAAAGCCCCTCAGTCCTCTGCTTTACCTATGACTCCCACTGTATTTCTTCTGCAGCTCACAAGAAACCTCATAACTCTATACCTCTTCATAAGTAAGCACCATAATTTATAATGCTCTCTTGTTACCATATCAGACAAAATTATAGCCTGAAATTCATAACAGACTTCCAAAGGAGCTCTCTAGATCCCCCACATACACATAACACACATACACACATGCACACATGCATGCATGCACACACGCACACACACACACACACACACACACACACACACACACACACACACACACATGCACAACCATACATTAGGCACTGCATCTATAAGTCTAAAAATATACTATATCGGGTCAAAAGAGATATGCCAAAACTGTAATTAAAAATAACAGAAGAGGCAAGAAGCCAAATAATACATGATTATAATGATTTAAAAGAAAATCAATAAAAGAACTTTTTTGTTTTTAGAAACAGTCATGAAAGTTAACTCTCAGTGATAACAACAGGCTGGAGACAATAGAAAAGAAATCCATTATTAGCATTAAATAGAAATAACTGTGTGTACCTCTAGGTATTTAGAAATGAATGCAAAGCTATATGAGGACAAAATTGTCATTTTTCTAAGGGAATGATTTAATTCCTACCAAAGGCACAAGTCAACTGATGACATTCACTGCACTATACACCACATTCCGATTCTTTAATGAATCCATTTAGGAATCCAATAAGAGAGAAAGTGGGAGAAGGACTGATCTGAGGCCAGTCTCGGTGCAACATCAGGAGAAGAAAGACATGAAAAGGGGAATGAAATCAATGGTAAGAAGAGCAAAAGACTGAGCTAAGTCAGTGTGGATTTTGGAAGAGTTAATTTAGTGCGTAAAGTTTTAATAACTGGATCCATAAATGGCAGACTACTAACCAGTCATCAGACTCCTGCTCCGAACAAGTGACAAGCAGAGCAGAGCTGTCCGGCTGTGTGCACTCTGGCAGTCACATCTTGTTACTTTACTCAGTATTGCAATTTCCTCCTGTGGTCTAGAGCTGCACAGTTGGCTTGCATATGCTCTTCACATATACTGCAGGGCTGCCCAGCCCTGAGAAAGGTGTGACTTTGAGGGGGTGTCATAAACAAAACCAGAAAAATGCTTCTAGCTTAAGTTTTTAAAAAGAAAGGGAGTTAATGAATAGTAACTAAGGTAAATTAGTGAACCTCAATTAAAGGGCCTAATTCTGGAGTAAGAAGTCTGGCTTCAACCTCTACCATAGCTGTTTCCTGAATTATGACTTGAGCAACATTGTTGATGTTCAGGGTATTAGCTTTGTAAAGAAGGAATTGACTTAAAAAAAAACTTTGCCAATTACTCATGACATGATATTTCTCATAAAGTATGTCTTTGCTGGAATATTTCATTTGTCTGTCTAGATCCCAGCTTTTCCCAGCTTTCTCTGTGACTCTGAGTGGAATCTGTTAGGAGCACTAGCAGACAACTGACAGTAAATGTAGGTAATTCAGTGCGTAGGGAGAAAGTAGGGTCACAGTATTGCTCCTGTTGCAATGTCACATTGTATGTCACTACTGTGATAACTCAGCTGGGCACTGGAGCAGGGATGTGGAGGTGAGAGAAGAGAAAAGAAGATTCCCAGAGTTCCTGGCCAGTCAATCCCATGGAACTATCAAACTCTTGTTTTAGTGAAAGACACCCCACCTTTAAAATAAAAATAAAAGAGCAAAGAGAGTAAAGAGCAATTGAGGATGATACCTGTAGACCAGTGGGCTCCACATGAGCACTGTACACAGATGTATACACCTCACACATATATACATATTGACATAATATACATGTCACACATAACATGTATATAATATGTATACCAAAAATAAACAGACTTTTTAAAAACAGAATATTGCGCCCCACCCCACAGCAGCCATTAGCTGCCTATATATCCTTACAGAGAGATAGGACCTTATGATCCCCTAATCCTTCAAAGACAGTGTATTGATATTACTAGTCTTGTGTAGGTGGTGTTCAAGTAATCACAGCTGCTGTCTTACTTAGGGCTTCATTGCTGTGAAGAGACACCATGACCAATGCAACTCTTATAAAGAAAACTTTTAATTTGGGTTGCCTTACGGTTTATCCATTATCATCATATATTTAGTCCATTATCATCATGGTGGGAATTATCATAGCATGTAGACAGATGTGGTACTGGAGGAGCCAAGAGTTTTATATCTTGATCCACAGAGATCAGAAGTGTATATCTCACTAAGTATAGCCTGAGCATTCATAACTTTAAAGCCTGCATCCATAGTGATACACTTCCACCAACTAGGCCACAACTGCTACTACTGCCACTCCCTACGGCTAAGAAATTGCCCCAGCCCCAACTAATTATTTTTTAAGAGTTGTTATGGTCATAGTGACTCTTCACAGCAAGGAAACCCGTACTGAGACAGAAGTTGGTACTGCAGACTGGGATATTGCTGATAGGCCTAACCATGTTTTTGTTTGAGGAACATAGATTTGGCAAGTTTAGGTTAGGAAAGCAGTAAAATGCTTTAAGAGGGGATTAATGAGCCATACTAGTATAAGAAAGAAAGAAAGGAAGGAAGAAAGGAAGAAAGAAAGAAAGAAAGGAATAAAAGAAAGAAAGAAGAAAAGCAGTGGTGTTGAGAATGATTTTAATGGGGCAGAGAGAGGTACATTCAATGGGTTTCAGAGGGGAAGAATTTTAGTATGTTGCCTAGAGATCATTCTTGTGATATTTTCATGAAGAATGTGGCTGCTTTTTGCTCTTGACCAAAGGGTCTGCAAGAGGCTAATTTGAAGAGATTTAGATTAATTGCATTAGCAAAAGAAATCTCAGAACAGCCTAGACTCTCTCCTATTGTTCACATTATGAAGAACAGTGGTGAGAGCAGGCTGAGCAAGTAAAATAAAAAATATATGGTCCAAGGAGTAAAGGGCCACAGGGAAGTGGAAGCTAAATGTTGTATTCAAAGAGATAAATAGATCAACAATATTAAACAGAATTAAGGGAGGGGTGACCTCAAAGAAAAGATCACATGCAGCTGAGCTTCCATCTGTAAAAAGGAATTAAAGAAAAGCTTAGGTTCAGACTGGTGATACACACCATTAATTTCAGTCCTCAGGAGACAGATCTCTGAGTTGAAGATAACCACGGTTTATAGAGCAAGTTCTAAGACAACCAAGCTTAGGCAGTGAAGGAAGCCATTAAAAGCAGAAAGGTGATGAAGATGTCATTAAAAGAGGGACTATGCTCTGCCCCAGCAAGCAGCAGAACTTGGCAGCTTCAGCCATGTGGTCCTGGCTTTAGAATTAAGGGGAGAAAAAAAAGGCATTATAGAATTTTCCTTTGAAATTAAGGAAGGAAAACTTTTGAGGCAAGTGTGTGGCAGGGGTATTCCTAATTGTAGGCCTTAAAAGGCCACTGTGTGAATCTATGAGGGTGAATCATGGGTTTCCATGGAGACCTTAAGATATCAGTGATGCCAGAGCCATTTCAGCAGGATACCTGTGAGGAAAGCTACTAACAGTGAGTGGAACCAACCATAGGGAAAGAAGTGTCTTGCAGTCATTCGTCCATAGGTCCTGACCATGCTTTTAATGGTCTAATAACCATTTTACATTTAGTATTCACATTTTCATATGTCCGAGGTCTCTACCAATATCTGTCTTATATAATGGTCTGGTATGGCTTTGTTCACAGCTGAGACTAGTCTTTGTAGAAAAAAAATCTGTGAAGACTTCTCCAGAGCCTTGAATAACCTTTGAAAATGAGGGAGACCTTTTTTCCAGGCTCCTAAACTTGGTCCCAAGCTCTTAAAGCCACGAAGAAACACGGTTCTACAGGAACATCATCAAATTGGACCTGTTCTTGTGTTTCAGAATATCTCCCTTCACCCAGCAACTGATCTTTTACTATGTTCATTCCCCTCCCTCCCTTTCACTGTGCAATATTCATGGCTTCTTTCCTCTACCATGTTAACCACTGCCACTGTGGATTGACCTCTAGTACAGCTGCCATCAATCCCTTCCATTCCTAGGGGAGAAGTCTATTTGTAGTTGCCCAATTAGAATTTGTTTCACATAAGGTGAGTGCATCCCATATGATATGATCTCTTTAAAATATCTTAGATCTATCATTTCTATAGGACACCATCCTATCTCATCGTAACCTTGTTCCCCACAATTAGCAGGAAAATATTAGGAAATCTGATAGTGGTGCTGTCATAACCCTAGGCCACCCCTCCTCCCACTCTGGCAGTATGGTTGGTTTGAGATTAACCCTCTTCCTGAAAACACCTCCCACCTTTTCAGCCCTCCTCTGACCTAACTTCCCTCCAGCACTATTTGCTTCTCCATTTCCTCCTACATGAAGCTCCTGCTCTTGCTCTAGTCAGGAGGACTGAACCTTTTTGTTCTCCCCTTCCCTGTGCTCCTCATCTTCCCAACACTTCCACTTCCACCTGAAAGTTTTCCAGTTGCACAGCCAACTCTGCAAACTTTTCAGAAAACAGAGAGCAGAGTAAACCCTTTTGTTTTCTCATTTCAGCCATTTGTTTGTTTATTTCTTTCTTAGATCCTTCCATTTCTACCCACAATTTTCTAATTGCGCAGCATTTTTCCAACCTTTTCAAAAAACAGAATATAAAAAGAAGGAAAAAAAAACCAGAAAAATCCCTTCTGGGAGCAAAGCAGGGAATATCCCAGCAGTAGCAGCCACAATAAATTTTTGCAGGTGTCATGAAAAACAGTATCTCTCATGTTGTCCCTTGCTATTTTCTCTGTGGCATTTGAAATTAAACTCCCATCCTGCCTAGCTAACCCCAAATTTTGGTGTCACTTGTGCTGGACTTTTGCTACTTCCTTCTTCCACTATGCTCCACCTTTACAAGCCCCTAACATAAGTAAGAGGTAAAAGCTAATAGAGAGGAAGTAAAAAAGATCCCTGAATAAAATCTGAGGTCAGAAAGTGGCTAATGTTATCCTGAGACTACTTATATCTCACTAGGAGCACCAAAGTTCCTGGGTGGCACATTTGATCTTTCACCATCAGGATATCTAATTTCCTCTTCTTTCTTTGAGCATGACTACATGCCAAGACCAACAGTAACCAGCAGCAACAATCTACCCTGACTCTAAGGATCCTAGCATTTATATGTCCTCTGAAGTGTCCCCAGAAATCCAAACATCACACAGTCACAGAAACTATATGTTGCTGACAAAATCACACACCTGCTAGAGCACAGGTCACATATAGTTAGCTCTTGTGGACAGTCTGAAGCAGCCCCATATTCCACACCTTAAATTAAAGTGAAAACATATCCTTATAATATATCTGGGTATTTTAAAGAAGCCAAAATGTCAAAAGTTGTCACTATAGCAATGTATATCCTGTGCCATTATATGGGGGAAGTATGTGATCTGATTTTTAACGTTGATTTTTTGGGAGATTACAGATAAGAGATTACATGAGGAGTTTGCTACCAACAGTGTGAACTTCAGCTCCCCTTTTACAACACTCCCATTTGTCCTGAACACAGAGAGCAGTGAGCATGCGTTCCCTTCCACCCAACACAAACAACAAGACTACTAGACAAAGAGCTGCAGAAATCCTGAAAACAAGGCTTCAAAACATGTTAATTAAAATGATACTGAAGAGCCCATAGGTACAACTTCTGCATTTATCTATCCATAAAATTTTCAGACACTTTTTGATGTTCTTTATCACAAAAAAGAAAAATTGTTGGAAAACTAGATGAATTTTATGTTGCTGGGCTAGTTGCACAGAGCTATTTAGATGAAAGCGCTGCCAAAGGTTTAAAAAGAGTTCAGTGAAGATAGTTCATTGACCGTGCTTCAACGTTTTAATGACAATGCTCTTTCTCATGTTCCAAACAGAGGTACCCTTCATATGTGAAGTCATGAAGATATTTAAGCACAGAGAGAAACAGAGGTCAATGTAGTAGACTCTAGTAAAGGACCAGATGAGGCAAAGATTAAGTCACTCTTGTAAAGAACAAACTACACACTTGATGTGACTACAAGAAAAAGGAAGTATGGGGTGTTGGGATTCTGTAAATTCCCACCCCCACAGTTACCTGGCAACAGCCAGGTATGCTCAGCCCCAGTTACCTGACACTGTAAAAGGGGCTACTTGCTCCCTCCTCTCTCTCTCTTGGCCTCTTGCTCACTCTTGTTCTCCTTCCCTTGGCCCTCCTCTCCCATTCCCTTCCCCCTCTCTCCCCATGTGTTCATGGCCAACCTCTGGTTCTCTACCCTCTTCTTTTCTTTTCTCTCTCTGCCTCTACTACACCCTTAACTCCCCTCCCCATGCCCTGACTAAACTCTATTCTGTACTATACCATGAAGTGGCTTGTCCCTCATGTGGAAGGAATTACGAACATGGGTTCCCCCAGGGGCATTCCTCTTGCTCCCAAGCCTTGGTGCGTCTCCATGGAGCATATCCACACACACACACTCTGTTCATCTCTTTCCTAACATTGCTGCCAAAACCCAGGACATCATCTCTTTCCCAACATGGGGGGCCACCTTCAGACTCAGTTTATTCAAGTCAGCAGCCTTCTGTTGGCACTGAGGTATTTGTGGAGAGGATTCCAAGAGATCTGCTTGAAGATGAACCGGTTCCATTGTTTTAGAAAGATGAACCTGTATGAGATCTTCTTTTAATGGTGGATCCCCTCACTGGCCTTATTGGGGGTTATGTGTTTGTCACTTTTTGTACAAAGGAAGCACAGGAGGCTGTTAAACTGTATAACAATTAGAAAGTTCATTCTGGACAGCACATTGGTGTCTGCATCTCAGTTGGCAATAAGAAGGGGGATGTGAACTTTGTTTTTAAGAGTAAAACTAAGAAACATACTTTTAAATAATTTAGGAAAGCAACCCAGTGTCTCACAGCCTTCATTGTTCACTTGCAACTAGATGATAAGAGGTATAAGAGGCATTTGTTTTCTTCAATATGAAGATCACAGAACAGCTGAGAAGGCAAGGTGGTTAATGAGTGGAAAAATTTTATAGATGAGTAATAAATTTACATTATTGTCACCCCTCTTTCTTTCCTTCAGCTCCTCCCATACCTTCTCACTCCGTCTTAATTTTCATAACCTCTTCTTCTTTGATTATTATTGATACAGCCACACACAGCTTGAGTTCATTTAGTGTTTGGGTAAATAACCTATTGGAAAACTGAAACAAAATAATTGTCCACTCAAATGTCAATCTCAGCTTCTTCATACTTTCTAGTCACTTTTTCCTCTATTCTGTGTGTTTCGGGATATAGCAATTTAGATGTGTTATCTCCTGCCACAAACAGCCTTTCTTTGTAGAGTGTAAAGATGAATATGGGGGACATTTACCAGTGATATGGTGTTTCTCCTCAAACATTCTCTTTCAGTTTCCTACATAGAAAGTAGCCCTGTCCTTTGCGTTTATCTTGCAGTGCCCTCCAAAACTTATGGTTAGCACTGACTCTACTTTGGTTCTCGAAAGGGAGCAACTGATGATATCTTTTTGTGAAAAGTCAATATGGAATATCCACTTAATTCTCCAGACAATAGGTTATCAGTAGGGTCAGATCCCTGCCATGAAATAGACATTTAAGTGCTTTGGTGGACAAATGGCATTGTTTGGAGACAGGACAATACATGTGGCCCTTATTTTCTTTATCCAACCTCAGTTTTGAATTGACTTTTTTAAACAAGATAACACCGAAGTCAGATTTGACATCTGGTGTAAGGATATCATTTCTCCAACACTGTTTATTAGGGAGATTATCCTTTCTCCTTTGTGTGGAAAAAAAGAAAGGGAATGGGAGAGCTAGACATGAGGAGGAGAAGACAATAAGAAATAAATGGAGGGAGGGAGGAGGAAAGGGGGAGTAGGAGGGCAGGAAGAAAGAAGAAAGGAGGAAAATAAAATAAAAAAAAGAAAACAATAAAAATGAACTCAAATTTTAATATTGAAATATATGTAAATAAAATTGATGCCTGTAGATTTATCAAAGAAAATAGAGAGATATAGAAAAGACATAGAAATTCCAAGATGAAAGGAAAGCATTACAACTGCCATCCTAGAAACAAAAATAACATAAGAAAGCCAAGAGCAGTTGTTTACATCTGTGATTCCAGCACATGGTTACTAGGATGATACAGTGATCTTCCTGCCTCTACAGTCCTGCTATATCTATTGATAATAATGATAGATAGTAATAATAATAAATTGAAATTAAAATACCATTAGAGAACACCATGAATATTTTCTAACCAATGAACCAGATAACTGAAAAGAACTAGAGAATTTTAGAAACATACTACATGCAAGAAAGCATTATGAGTAATTAAAAGTCTGAACAAACACAATTAGTAATAAGACTAAACCAGTCATAATGGAACTCCCAATTGAAAAAAATAAATATTTTAGCACTTACATAATAAGTACCAATTCTGCCCCAAACCTATACAGTTCTATTTTTATTTCACACTGATACCAATACTAAAGACATCATAAGAAAGAAAATCTATAAGCCAATATTCTTGATAAAAATAAATGTCTCCCAAGCTTTTCTTTCATTTGAGTGGCAGCATTTAACTCTTGAGTTCTGTAGTCTGTATAAATAAGATTATAAGGAAAACACCAGGTCTGTTGTCAGATCATGCAGTAATAAGGCACTCTTGGTCCATGGCCAGAGTGGCCTAGAAATGTCTGAATATAGGTAAACACTCCCATAGCTGACCCTGGGCAGCTGCTGCCTCTGCTGTTTCCATCTTCACTGACATCAGAACTCAGCATCTTTGTGGACTCAGCTCTCTAGTGTGGACTGAACACTGGAGGCTCTCCTGGAATATTCCAGGCCATCAGCAACAGCTTGGACTGCTGAGACACCCTGGCTCATGGAATATTCGTTATTAGAGTCTCTGCTTCTTCTGTGTATGAATAAACATCAAATCTCATTTTAATAGACATTTCTTCTGTTGGTTCTGTTCCACTAGAAAAACCTGAGTTATATAAAAATAAAGCCTAATTTTAACAAATATACTTTGGGCATTTCAATTCTATCTCATGGCACTCTTTTTAGATGTTTATAAATAAAACTGTCTTAGTGTATCATTGCTCTGAAGAAACACCATGATCAAGGCCACTCTTATAAAGACAAACATTTATTGAAGTTGGCTTTCAGTTTTAGAGGTTTGCTCCATTATCATCATAGGAGGAAGCATGGCAACATGCAGGAAGACATAGAGCTAGAGAAGGAGCTAAGAGCTCTACCTCTTGATCTAACTGCAGACATAGCAGACTGACTCTTCCACACTGGGCAGAGCCACACAGTGATTCACTTCCTCCAAAAAAGTCACCTCCTAATAGAACCACTTCCCATGGGCCAAGCATGTTCAAACAACCACATGGGGTTTCATTGTTGTGAAGGGACATCATGACCAAGGTAACTCTTATGAAGGCAAATTTGTAGTTATGGCTGGCTTACACTTTCATTGGTTCAGTCTATCATCAACATGAAAAGAAGCATGGCATCATGCAGGCAGACATGGAGGAGCTGAGAGTCTTACATCTTGATCCAAAGGCAGTCAAGAGGAGACTGCCTTCTGAAGACAGCCAGGAGAGAACTAGCATTCACAAATTGGGCAGAACCTGAGCATAGGAGCCTCAAAGCCTACCCCCACAGTGATGTACTTCCTCCAACAAAGCCACATCTACTGCTAAAAGGCCATGCTTCCTAATAGTGATACTCCCTTTAGCCAAGCATTGAAACAAATAAATCTATGGGGGCCTATTCAAACAACCACAAAAACCTAGCCATTAATATATATATATTATAATGCATAACTTTCCAAGCAGTGGGGTAGGATGGGAGGAATAGGAAGAAGAAAAAGAGGTAATTTTCTCAAATTGAAAGAAAACTATTTTAATAGAATAAATATTTGTCTTAAATGTCTCATTTGGGCGATGTGAAGAGTGAATGGGCCTTGTCTTGTTTTAATTTCTATCATTATGTCATAATGAAAATACTTTTGTGAGTATGCTTTCATACATTTGTAATCACAGTCAATGGAAGGCCAGCCTGGGCTCTACAGTGATTGGAAAACTGCCTTAGAAATCAATACCTCATTCCAAAATAACAAAGCAAACAAAATAAGATGAATAAATTCATTTTTAATATTTTTCCTGATATAAAGGGTACAGGCTCATTTTTAACAATTAAAAAATATATGCCAAAGATTATCAATGTATGTATTCTCAATATTTCCCTCCAAAGAAAAATGGAGGGAAAAGTTACATCATCCTATCAACCTTTTAGCATGTGAAGTTCTCCAAGTTCTCCCACCTACACAAATAGTTCAAAGATAGTTGCTCTTTGATAAGTACATCGGAATAGAATGTAAAAATATACAAATCCTAACATCCATAAAACTGTTGTGCATGAGTGTCAGCACTTTTGTAGTCATACAAGGAGTTGAAAATACTGTCACTGAAAAAGCTTTCTCTCTATCTCTCTTGTAGATATGACAAAGATATGAATGAATCCAGTTCCATTAAATAATAGAGTTAATAGCATAGCCTTAAGACATATCACCAACTGGTTAATTAAAAGTAGAAAGTGTAAAAAGTGAAAGTACCAATATTAAAAACGTAAGAATAAAAATATAAAGAAAGGCACATTCAAACACAGCTGGAGATAATGTGAATTGACACAGTTTCACTGATCTACTGATAATAAAAATGCTTTCCAATTGAAGGGCCATTACACTAAAAAAAAATCATCTCACAGGTGCACTTAAGTAATGCAGAGGTTCACCACAAGAAACATTTTACATGTTATTGTTTAATACCACACACAACACAAAGTCTATATGCCCATCCAAGGGCCATGATTAATTAAATTACAATGTAATCATACAAGGGAATTTTATGTAGCCATTGACAAGAATGAGATAGTTTTACTTATGCTGATATAAAAGTATCTCCAATATTCACTTTATTAGCTTCTATAAATAAAGAACTCCAGTGTGGTTTTGACAAGGAGATGTCTTGACAAGCAGATGTGTGCATATATATACATATGTAAATAAACATATAAATGCACACACATATTATAGTCATGTTGTATACACAGAAATTTTTTAGAAGAGCTCACATAAAATTCTTTAGTAATGATTGTCCTTTCTGCAGTTATTTGTTGAGGAAACTCATTTTTCATCATACTGTATCCCACAATTTGATGTTTTAAATAACTATATGCTTTCTTTGTAATAATTAAATCAGTTATCCCTAGAATAAACAGGTAGCAGCAAAGATTCCAAACTTCCAATGACAGAAAAACTTAAATGCAAATCCATTAGAATATTTGTGCTTTCTAAGAACTTCTGAAGAGCTAATTTACAAATAGTTCTTCCATTGTAGAATTTTTAAGAAAGCAAAGGAGTAATTATGATGTCTCTTGACTTCTTTTTCTTGCTTCTAGATTTCAACCACTGACAAAGTAAGCCAGTCTGTACCATTGACTTCGCCTTGTGACACTGGGTATGCCTCCATCTTGGTCACAGTATCATAGAGTGGATTGCTCTTCTCTGTGTAGCTAGCATAAGGCTGCATTTCATTCTTGGAAAAAACTCAAAGTTAAAATCCAATCAAAGGGGCTAGAAACTATTACCAAAATTACCCTTGCTTCTACCACGTTAGCATTGACTAAGAATGCTTATAAATGTGTCTCTGACTCACATGAGCAGAAAATCAAAGCTTTGATCTAATAATCTATCAAAAATGTCTGTTGATTTATATTTTGTGTGAGATGGTTGTCGGGTGAATGTAGACATGTAGAGGAGTAGGGGTGGCATAAGAGGTATTTCAAAAGAATGAGTCAAAGAAAATAGGAAGGTTGTCTTCGAAGAAGAAGAAGCAGGCTGCTTTATGCTTAGATAAGAGAAAAAATTATTTTGGTGTCTAAATGAGACAGTTTCATGCAGAAGGGAACATCTACTTGATTTCTCCAGAGAATACAATCCAAATAGGGCAAAGTTGTTAAGATACCATTAATCACATTAAAAAAATAGGTTGGAAACAGACAGATGGATACATTGATATTTATATCCAGAATTTGCTCCTTTATCATAGTATTTGCAAATCATTGTTTTCCATTCATTTCTGGAAGTTAATTTCTGATTTGTTGAGACTTACATATTAATTATCAGGACATTTTTGTACTATAACTGTTTATAAGATATATATTATAAAAAAGATATATATTATATATATTTGATAGATATTTAGCAAAATAAGCATTCTGACTGCTAACTGCAAAATCAGAATTGTTTTGTTCAACAAAATCATGATTATTGATGCAAATTATAAATTAGTCTACTAGATTTAAGACCATGTGATTTTAAATTTTGCATATATTCGTTAATTTATCTTACCTCTTCAACAGCTGAAATATCTTCTGATTTTGGCAATTTTTATTTTCTAAAAAAAAAAAAAAAAGCAAAACAATCTGGAGTGACTGAAGGCAACATAATTGTTTAAAATAAACAGTTATGGTATCAAAATGTTCTAATAATTAATATGAAAGTCTCAGTAAATCAGAAATGAATTACCAAAAATGAATGAAACACACTGATGTGCCCTTACCATAACCAAAAATTCTGGGTCTTAGACAAAAAAGCAAAACACTGAGATAGGAGCTTAATGCACTTAAATGGATGTGATGCCATCTCTTTGCTATATAAAAATAAATATTGTGGCTATTTCTCAAAATAAAGATATTAGCATGTCCTAATTCTCAGCCCTAATTGGCTTAATTCACAGTGCTTGCTCATCTGAGCATCTCAACACTGTCATCATGTAAGGTACTCCCATTCTAACCATCCATGTGTCTCTTTCGTTTACAAGAACAATGTTGTTCCTCAATAAAGTAATTGTCAGTCAGTCAGCCACATTTCTCACCCTTTTCTAATTCAATAAGGTGGAAGAAAAATTCAGCAGTTAATACCTGAAGCCAATGATTTTCAAAAGCAAAATGCATCCTATGATGACCAAAATAATAGATGGGATGATATATTGAATATATGGTCCTAATAGTTGGTGACCTGTAATGATAGAAAAAAATATGGTTCAAAGGTAGGAAATCCAGATAATGGTATACATTTCATTGATAAAATGAATACAGGAGTTAATGTATGGAACTGAAACATGCTCAAAATCAGGCAGCTAGAAAGATCAGGAGCTCCAGGGGAGAAGGGGAGGGGGTCTTCTTTACTAAATGGGCACACTGTTCTGGTCTCTACTAAACATTTATTTTATAATTGTGAATTAATGCTGCTTTTAATCTTGGTCAGAAAAAAATATTTGCAGCAGCTGATGGTTAATGCAGGGACCCATAACTGATCAAGGTTCTGAGAATAAATGGTTGTTGAATGGAGTGTTCAGCATTTTACAAAAGAATGTAAAAGCCAGAGGATAAGAAAGACTGTTGTAAAACGCAATCCTCCAGGCAAAAATAGGTGTTGAACTCAAAGCAGCAGCGGCTCCAGGTACAAGATGTGTACAAGACTAGACCTGTGAACGTTCCACCAATAATGGGGAAATGGATCATAAGTTGTCCTTGTTCGATTACATAATTCCCCATACATGCTCATGCAAGCAACCTGAATTAAATACAATGTGACACAAACACACACACAAACTGACAACAACATCACACACACAAAAGAGTAGAGGGGGGACATGTTAAAAGAAGTTCAATGGAAAGAAATAGAAGATAATGAGAGAAATGTTATCAAAGGTGTGTGAGTGTGTATGTGTCAAAATAATATATTTTAAGGAGAAAAACGAAAAA
Source organism: Micromys minutus (assembly GCF_963924665.1). Taxonomy (NCBI): domain Eukaryota; kingdom Metazoa; phylum Chordata; class Mammalia; order Rodentia; family Muridae; genus Micromys; species Micromys minutus. The sequence goes on from NC_137976.1 coordinate 49,024,477, forward strand.
TGTGTTTCAGAACTTTCAGAGAAGTAAACATCTATCTCTTTATTCAAGAGGGGGAAAGAAAACAAAAGACCTCTTCAGGAAAAGAGAAAATGATGTGGGAAGTTCTGTTGCTTGCTGTCTTTGCAGAATACTTCATATTCTCAAGGGACTGGTAGGAGAGAGAAGGGACTGGTGAGAGAGAGAAGGGACTGGTGGGAGAGAGAAGGGACTGGTGAGAGAGAGAAGGGACTGCTGAGAGAGAGAAGGGACTGGTAGGAGAGAGAAGGGACTAGAGTACCCTGTGAGTCAGGACATTTTGAATAATATTTAGATTTATACAGCTGTGGGTAAGAATTCATGTTGTGCTTCTTTATCCTAACTTTACACCTGACTACCATTTTGTATTATGAAACCCAACATAAAGCTAGGGGTGTTGTCATTTTTGTCATTTTATCATGAGCTTCAAATATACAAATAATTTCCAATAAATATTGGCTTCACAGCCAAGACAGAATAAGAAGGAAAATTGGTGCTCACTTTGAACAACTTCAAGAAAATCAGGAAGAGAAGAATCGCTACCCTAGGTCATTTATTCAATAAGCATAAGACATATGAAAGTATTGCTGTATCATATTAATACTCTGAGAGTTAAAATCTACACGTCACTGAAATATGAACATTTTATGATAGTTATAAAAGGACATTCAGAGAAGTTAGGGTTAGAATTATTTAGTACTAGCAATTCTGTTCACTTGATACAAAGTTACAAACTTCTCAGGCATAGCAGTGGATTCCCTAGCTTTAGAATAAAGTCTGACTAAGCTGTTGACATTGGCTTGCCTGTTCTTAGCTATTCATTATCTACGACTGAAGAATGAGTTCATACCAGTTCCCTCCCAAGGAAGGAGCAACTGCTCTGAAATCTCACCACTCAGGCAGCAGATTAGGGCAGATCATGAAGTCAAGGCTACAAAGAGCGCTCTTATCTCAGAAGAAAAAGAGAATATGGAGTAAAAATAGAAAAAACAGAGAAAGAGAAAGGGCAAACTGGCATCCAGGCCTGTGGATAGCTAATCAGGTAAAAGCACTGCTGTCAAGCAAGAGGATCAAACTTCTATCCCATATGGTAGAAGGACATGCTGTTCTCTGGTGCCTACATACTTACTATGGAACATGCACAAACACATACATACATACATACATACATACACACACATACATACATACACACATACATACATACACACACATACATACATACATACACACATACATACACACACAGATACATACACACATACATACATACATACATACATACATACATACATACTAAAGGCAAAAATATTTCAAGAAGGTACTCACTACTTCTACTCAGTTCTGTGAACAGAGACTTGGACTGGTTACCAGTTGTCACATGAGAGACAAAACAGAAAACAGTAGACACATTGTTCTGCTCCCAGTGGCATGTGCTCCTGACAGTCACAGTGCCATTGCTGTGTGATTCATTCTTAGTGACACAATCCCCATCTGGAGTCCAAGAGATCTGCGCAGCAGGCTTGCCAGCAACTGCCTCACAAACTGCGGTTCTATTTTTCCCTGGAAAGAGGGTTACTTCAGGGGGCACTGCAGAGAGTGAAAGGAAATAAAGATTCAGTCTTGTCATAAATTACAATTACAAATTGTTTCTATCTAAACTCTGGAGACCTGCAATACTGAAAGAGCGGCTACATGACAATGTCACTTACCCAGCACTTGGAGGTCATAGGCTGTACGGAAATTCCCATCAGGTGTTACTATCTCACACGAGTAATGCCCTTCATGCTGGAGGGTCACTGCACTGATCTGAAGGTCAGGACTGGGGTCAGGTGTGAAGGTGATGGTTCTGCCCAAGCAGTTGGTTCTGTTGGTCTCCCCTGTTCCTGGTTTGTAGGCTATTACGCAGGAAGGCTGTCCTCTGGGGATCATTATCCATGTTAGTAATACTGCACTTGTCAGTGGAAGAGAAGGGCAGCAGAGCAGAGCCTTTGTACCCATCTGCACAGACACTGTGGTGTTAACTGGGTACATAGAGAGAGAACGAGAAAAGGAAACCTTGTGAGTTAGGTCTCTTCACAATAACGTATATGAAGTTACACTAGAACACTACTTGACTAATAAAGGTACTCCAATGATAGTATTTTTTTCATACTTTCCTATGTTTAATTTATCAGAATTGAATACATTATTTATCTTCTAAAGTAAAGGTTCAGGCATGTGGGCTATGCCCAACTTGCACCATAAATCTTCCCTTTGCTCATACATTGACATAAATCATCTATAATGGTGAAAAGTTGGCTGAGTGGTGATTACTCAACAAAACTATCTGTCACAATCACTTGTGACAACAGTCAGCAATGTCATTGCTTTAACAGGAGCAGAACTTACTGAGAATAAGGCTTGCTTATGATAAAGCATTGCATTAACAACTTCACTGTGCTATTCAACATCACTTGCCTCTCTGGGGTACTCAAGTCCTCACAAGTCACATCCAAATAAAGGTCACCTAATCAGATGAAGAAATACATTCTTCAGCACAGTCCTGGGAGGGTGCCAATGCCACAGTCCCATCACTCACACTAAGATGACAAAGGTTGAAAGTAAAATCCTCAGGATCCCTCACACCATCACACTCACATCAACAGGTTCTGCTACTCATCCTAAATCTGTCCAGCAGCCAAGGCATCAGTTACTGTCCCTAAGCAAGGAAGGTCACCTCTCCATTCCCACAAGATAAGCAAGAATATTACCTTGTGCCATAGTTGATAAACTGTACGGAGTTGCTTGGTTCTTATCAGTACAACTTGACTCTAGAAAATATTGATATATAAGTGCTTAAATATTTAAATGAGTAATCAGGAATTTAAAGTTTTATCATCACTGATATGTCAACATCACAAAAATTACATTTATTATTAAACAATCATTTCCCATTTATGCGTGACCTTATTTGTCAAATAGTTTGTATGGTAGGTAGACCTGTCTTTCTTCCAGCTCCTTGCCAGGTTCAGTGTAGGCATACCTCCTAAGCTGATTTCATTAAACTCTTCCTTCAGATGTCATTCCCTAATTAAAGCCATGTGGTCCTAGGCCTCCCTCATGTATGTAGTAGATTTGCAGCTTGGTCTTCATGCCGGTCCCTCAACAACTGGAGCAGGAGCTGTCCCTGAATTTGATGCCTGCCTGTGGATTCAGGTCCCCTAGCTGGGCCCCCTTTTCTGGCCTTCATGAGAGAGGAGGCACCTAGACTGATGTGCAGGGGGTTGGGGGGGCTGGTGATACCAAAGGGGGCTTCTTCTTCTCAGAGGAGAAGCAAAGGGAGTTTGGGGGAGGAACTGTCAGGGGGACTGGGATGCGGGCACTGATGTTGGGATGTAAAGTGAATAACATTTGGGATGTAAAGTAAAAAAATAAATGAAGTAATTTTAAAATAAGCCATTTTTTCCAATAATGAACATTTGCCACAGATGAAGAAACAAAGCCATTCTCCAAAAGTGTAGACACTGAGTCACCCAGAGGTCATCCTCTCCCTTCTGCCCGCTGCTCTGCCTCGTGACTGAGCAGCAGAAATGAAGCGGAGCAGGGTAGGAGAAGGAAGAGAGCCCTGCCTCTCTGTTCCCTCCCTGAGTTCTGTACACTTGTTCACAAGTATAATGAACAAAACCAGGCATGTTTGCACAGAGCAGAGTCAGGATAATCATGAATGTCAGAGCAGCTGGACATTTCCTGAATTTGAGGCCAGCCTGAACTACACACACTGTGTTATAATAAGCCTAACAAACACAATACATGTAAATGATGATACAGAAAAGGATGCCTTTACACCCTGCTGAGAAGAATGTAAATTACCCTTTGCCTCCTGCAATGGGCAAAGAGACACCTTCTTGGTGGTGTTGTTCTTAAATCAGTCAGGGGCAGAGCAGATGGCAGTCCTTTGTTCATCCTGTCTTGGTGGCTAATGCTGTCTTATGCCTATGACTCATAAAATCAAGTAAAATCAAATTCAAGCAGCACAGAGCAGGAGGAAAAAGACAGAGGCCTGTGGACCACCATGCCACCCACAGACCTGCCTTCCAGCGCACAACACAGGCAGACCATAGACACCCAACTGTTTGCTGTCTTACTAGGTAGCATGGATGGAGAATGTCACCAGAAACCTGCCAGCCTTCAGCAGGAGCCATCCTACACACTCATGGAAATTGAACAACTCTCTACCAATGATCTCTGGGTTAGGAAAGAAATAAAAAAATAATAATTTTCTTAGAATTAAATGAAAATGAAAGCACAACATATGGAAATTTATGGGATACAATAAAAGCAGTGCTAAGTGGAAAATTCATAGCACAAAGTGCTACCATAAAAAAAATAAAATATTCTCATATCAGCAATTTAAAAGTACACCCAAAAGCTCTAAAAAAAAATAAGCAAGCACAACGAAGAAGAGTAGAAGGCAGGAAATAATTAAAATTGGGGCTGAAATCAGTCTGTTAGAAACACACAAACAAAAAAAAACATACAAAGAATCAATAAAACTAAGAGCTGAAACTTTGAGAAAATCCACAAGACAGAACCCTTAGCCAACCTAACCAAGAGACAAAGAGGTTCAAATAAAATCAGTAATAAAAAGAAAGACATAACAACTGACACTGAGGAAGTTCAAAGGTTCATTAGGACTTCTTCAAAACCCAGTATTCCTCAAAGTTAAAAAATCTTAATGAAATAGATAATTTTTCCAAACAAATATGACTTACCAGAGTTAAATTGAGTACACATAAACAATTTAAACAGCCCCAAGACCCTTAGAGAAAATGAAGCAGTAATTAAAAGACTTGAAGGGGAAAAAAAGCCCAGGGACACATGGTTTTACTGCAAAAGTTACCAGACTTTTAAAGAAGAGCTAATACCAATACTCTTCAAACTATTCCACAAAATATAAACAGAAGGAACACTACGCAATTGCTTCTATGAGGCCACAATTACACTTATACCTAAACCACACAAAGACCAAACAAAGAAAGAAAACTTCTGACCTATTTCCTCATAATCATTGATACAAAAATACTCAACAAAATTCTTGCAAACCAAAACCAAGAACACAGCAAAGCAATCATTCACCATGATCAAGTAGGCTTTATTCCAGGGATGCAGGGATGGTTCAATATACAAAAATTCACCAATGTAATCCACTATATAAACAAATTCATAGGACAAAAAACACACATGATCATCTCATTAGATGCTGAGAAAGCATTAGAAAAAATTCAACACCCCTTCATGTTAAATGTCTTAGAAAGATGAGGAATTCAAGGACCATACCTAAACATAATAAAAGAAATATACAGTAAAAAAGTAGCCAACATCAAACTTGAAGCAATCCCACTAAAGTCAGTGAGTACACAAGGCTGCCCAATCTCTCCCTACCTATTCAATATAGTACTTGAAGTTCTACCCAGAGCAATTAGACAACAAAAGAAGGTCAAGAGAATATAAACTGAAAAGGAAAAAGTCAAAATATCACTATTTGCAGATGATATGATAGTATACTTAAATGACCCCAAAATCCCACCAGAGAATATCTACAGCTGATAAAAAAGTTCAGGAATGTGACAGGATATAAAATTAACTCAAATAATTCAGTAACCTTCCTCTCCTCAAAAATAAACAGGCTGAGAAAGAAATTAAGGAAATAACACCCTTCACAATAGTCACAAATGATATAAAATATCTTGGTGTGACTCTAACCATCAAGGGAAAGATCTGTATGACAAGAACTTCAAGTCTCTGTTGAAAGAAATTGAAGATCTTAGAAGATGGAACCACCTTCCATGCTCATGGATTATCAGAATTAATATAGTAAAAATGGCCATCTTGCCAAAAGCAATCTACCTATCCAATGAAATCTTCATCATAATTCGAACTCAATTCTTCATAGAGTTAAAAAGAGCAATTTGCAAATTCATTTGAAATAAACAAAAAAATCCATGATAGCAAAAACTATTCTCAACAATAAAAGAACTTCTGGAGTAATCATTATCCCTGACCTCAAGCTGCATTACAGCTTGTGGTCAATTGTTATCACAATTTTATCAATTGTGATAAAAACTGCATGATATTGGTACAGAGAAAGGCAGGTAGATCAATGGAATAGAACTGAAGACCCAGAAATGAACCCACATACCTATGGTCCCTTGATCTTTGACAAAGGAGCTAAAACCATCCAGTGGTAAAAGATAGCATTTTCAACAAATGGTGCTGGTCCAACTGGAGGTCAGTATGAAGATGAATGCAAATCGATCCCATTCTTATTGCTCTGTACAAAGCTTACGTCCAAGTGGATCAAGGACCTCCACATAAAACTAAGTACACTCAAAGTAATAGAAGAGAAAGTGGAGAAAAGCCTCAAACACATGAGCACTGGGGGAAATTTCCTGAACAGAGCAACAATGGCTTATGTTCTAAGATCAAGAATCCACAAATGGGACCTTATAAAATTGCAAGACTTCTGTAAGGTAAAGGACACTGTAATTAGGTCAAAATGGCAAGCAACAGATTAGAAAAAGATCTTTACCTACAGCTGATAGAGGGCTAATATCCAATATATACAAAGAACTCGAGAAGTTAGACTTCAGAGAATCAAATAACCCTATTAAAAATGGGGGACAGAGCTAAACAAATAATCTTCAACTGAGGAATATCGAATGGCTGAGAATCACCTAAGGAAATGTTCAACATCCTTAGTCATCAGAGAAATGCCAATCAAATCAACCCTGAGATTCTACCTCATAACAATCAGAATTGCTGAGATCAAAAACTTAGGTGTCAGAAGATGCTGGCGAGGATGTGGAGAAATAGAAACATTCCTCCATTGTTGGTGGGATTGCAAACTGATACAAACACTCTGGAAATCAGTCTTGAGGTTCCTCAGAAAATCATACTTGAGTACCAACTATACCACTCCTGGGCATATACCCAAAAGATGATCCAACATATAAGAAAGACACATGTTTCACTATCATTATAGAAGCCTTATTTATAACAGCCAGAAGCTGGAGAGAACCCAGATGTCCTTGAACAGAGAAATGGATACTGAAAATGTGGTACATTTACAAAATGGAGTACTACTCAGCCATTACCAACAATAACTTCATGATATTCTAAGGCAAATGGATGGATCTTGAAAATATCATCCTGAGTGAAGAAACCCAATAACAAATATACACATTCATCAGTATGCACCCACTGATGAATGAATATTAGCCCAAAAGTTCGGGTTACCCAAAATACAATTCACAGACCACATGAAGCTCAAGATGGAAGACCAAAGTGCAAATGCTTCAGTCCATCTTAAAAAGAAGAACAAAAATATCCACAGGAGGAAATACAGAGACAAAGTTTGAATCAGAGACTGACGCAAAGGCAAATCAGAGTCTCCATTATCTGGGGATTCATCCCATATACAGCTACCAAACCCAGACAATATTGCTGATGTTGTGAAGTGCATCCTGACAGGAGCCTGATATAGCTGTCTTCTGAGAGGCTCTGGCAGAACATGGCAAATACAGAGGCAGAAGCTCTAAGTCAACCATTGAACTGAGAACAGGGTCCCCAGTACAGGAGTTAGAGAAAGGATTGCAGGAGCTGAAGGGGTTTGTAATCCCATAATAATAATATTAACCAGAGCTCCCAGTAACTAAACCACTAAAGAGTATGGCCGGCACACCCATGGCTCCAGCTGCATATGTAGCAGAGAATGGCCTTGTTTGGCATCAATTGGAGGAAAAGCTCTTGGTCCCGCTAAGGCTTATGCCCCAGTGTAAGGGAATGTCAGGGGAGGGAATTAAGAGAGGGTGGGTAGATGAGTGGGTGGGTGGGGGAGCACCCTCATAGAAGCCAGGAAAGGGGATGGTACAGGTGGTTTATGGAGGGAAAACCAAAAAAGAGGATACCATTTGAAATGTAAATAAAATATATTCAATTAAAAACTTTAAAAAGCAGTACAGACAGAATATATTAATACTGGTATTAATTATAATGACCAAACAGTTCCAATGTACATAATAATTATTTTGTTAAAGTATCCTAGGTGCATTTATCAAAGCTCATGTGCTAAATCACAAAACAAGTCTCTACATTCAAGAAGGTTAGCAGGCCAGTGAGAGGGCTCAACAGGAAATGCAGCCAAGGCATATGTGGTTAAGCTGGAGGGACTGACATTGAACTGTGGGAGCCACATAGAAAAACATCTTCTGACCCCACATTTCAGGGGTGCACACACACACACACACACACACACACACACACACACACACACATAGGTACACACACTATACATATGTAGTTTCTATAACAAAAGAAAAGGAGGAAGTTAAATTAATTTCATGTAAAGGTCTCTCGAGCTTTCTTAATTGCTGAAAATGGTTGTTAATGGTGCACTTGAAGTCAGACATACTTTACACCTCTTGAAGTAGAAGGACATAGCTGGTATTTTTGTATTTGAGGAAAAGTCAGTTTGCTTTCATGTTGATCAGTCTGCTTAGGAACTATGGTTCTGGTGGGCCAGAGCTAAGGCTGTGTATGATTTGTTTTTACCCTGTGCTGTGTCTTTTTGTATAGTTGACACACTACCGAATGTGTCCTTAGATAGCCCTGTCCTGGTGGTATTTTGAATAGCCACGAACCTGGCCTGGGACAGTCTGGGGTTGTAAATTGGCATGAGAATTCAAAGCAGGTTCTTGTTGGTGCACAACACAAATTAGTTATATATAGGGACATGAGTGTGGTTGGGTTTTGCCTTGTTTTTCTGTTTTCTTTTTTTCTTTGGTTTTATTTTGAGTTTTTTTTTTCATCTTCCGTTGTTTCTGATGCAGTTTATACAAAGATAATTGTTCTATTAACTGAATAACAAACTGTAATTGCAAAAAAAAAAAAAGTGGCTGTTTTGTTGACATTCTGAATGCTTCTAAGTAAATAAAATTTTAAAAATGAAAAAGAACATCTGTTTATCAAAAATAAGAAACTTAAAAGTGAATGGTAGAGGCCGCAGAGCAGAGCCTGGCCCATTTGCCACCCTGAACAGCAGCTCGTAGAGGCTGAGCAACTGGTGGGTCCGCGACCTGGGCTGCCGGAAAGCAGAGAGATCTCTGTGGAGTGCACACGGAAAGTGCACACCCTAACTTGCCCTGCCCTGCCTTGCCAAGTCCAGCGATTGGGAACAGAAAATTAGAACTTCTGTTTCCACCCGGAGGCGACTTCAAGGCGCAGAGCAGAGCCTGGCCCATCTACCACCCAGAACGGCAGCTCGTAGAGGCTGAGCAACTGGTGGGTGGGAGACCTGGGCTGCCGGGGAGCAGAGAGATCTCTGCGGAGTGCACACGGAAAGTGCACCCCCTACCTTGCCCTGCCCTGCCGTGCCTGATCCAGCAACCAGGAACAGAACATTGGAACTTCTGCTCACATCCAACGACTCTGAGGCATAAAACAGGGCTTGGCCCATCTGACACCTGGACCAGTGGAGAACCAGGGACACAGACCATAGACAAGGGAAAGGCAAGAACATATCACTGACAACAAAATGGCAAGAGGAAAGAGAAAGAGTATATCCCAAGGAAACCAAGACAATCAGGCAACACCAGAACCCAGCTCTCCCATAACAGCAAACATTGGAATTCCAAACACTCCAGAAAAAGAAGACACAGACCTGAAATGATACCTCAAGACGCTGATAGAGATACTTAAACAAGAAAGGGAGGAAAAGCAAAAAGATTCAGAACCTTTTAAAGAAGAAACAAGAAAAACACTCAAAGAACTCAAAGAACTAGAGGAAAACAGAACCAAAGAAATAAAGGAATGGAAGAGGGAAATTAAAACAGAAATTGATACAATAAAGAAAACGCTAAAAGAGATAACCCTAGAGTCAGAACACCTAAAAAGAAATCAGGAGTCACAGAAGCAAGCATTTCCAATAGATTACAAGAGATCGAAGAGAGAATCTCGGGGGAAGAAGACAACATTGCAAACATAGACAAAACAGCCAGAGAAGATGCAAAAAACAAAAAGCTCCTAACCCAAAATGTCCAGGAAATCCAAGACACAATGAGAAGACCGAAACTAAGGATAATAGGAATAGAAGATGGAGAAGAGTATCAACTAAGAGGCACAGTAAATATCTTCAACAAATTCATAGAAAAAAATTCCTACCCTCAAGAATGAGATGAACACGAGCATAAAAGAAGCCTTCAGAACTCCAAATAGGTTGGACCAGAAAAGAAATACCTCCCGACACATAATAGTAAAAACATCAAGTGCCCAAAGTAAAGAAAGAATACTAAAAGCAGTAAAAGAAAAAAGTCAGGTAACATATAAAGGCAGACCAATCAGACTCACACCAGATTTCTCAACCGAGACTATGAAAGCTAGAAGAACCTGGACAGACATCATGCACTCCTTAAGAAAGCACAAGTGCCAGCCCAAGCTGCTATACCCAGCAAAACTATCAATCACAATAGATGGAGAGACGAAGATATTACAAGACAAAACAAAATTCAAACAATATTTGACCACAAACCCAGCATTACAACGAATTATAGGTGGAAAACCCAATACAATGAGGGAAAATACAGCCTAGTAAAAACAAGAAAGCTCCTAAACAAGAAAACTAAAAGAAGAAAAAAACACAGACACAACTCAACCAAAAAAAGCAATATGGCAGGAAACAGAAACAACTATTCCCTGATATCTATTAACATAAATGGTCTCAACTCTCCAATAAAGAGACATAGATTATCAGACTGGATACATAAACAAAATCCAGCCTTTTGCTGCATACAGGAAACTCATCTCAGAGACAGAGACAGACACTATCTCAGAGTAAAATGGTGGAAAAAAAACTTCCAAGAAAAAAGCTCCAAGAAGCAAGCTGGAGTGGCTATTCTAATATCGAATAAAGTAAATTTCCAACCAAAAGTTATCAAAAAAGATAAGGAAGGACACTTTTTACTCATTACCGGGGAAATCTGTCAGGAGGAATTCTCAATCCTTAACATATATGCTCCAAACAAAAAATCACCCACATTCATAAAAGAAACCCTACTAAAGCTCAAAAAATACATTTCACCCCACACAATAATAGTGGGAGACTTTAATACCCCACTATCACCAATGGACAGATCAGGGAAGCAGAAACTGAACAAGGACACTGCAAAACTAGCAGAGACTTTGAACCAACTAGAATCAATAGATATATACAGAACATACTATCCTAAAGTAAAAGAATACACCTTCTTCTCACCACCCCATGGCACCTTCTCGAAAACTGACCACATAATTGGACACAGAACGAGCCTTCATCGATATAAGAAGATTGAAATATTCCCATTCATCCTCTCAGATCACCATGGTCTATTGCTGCTCTTTAACAACAACAAAGACAACAAAAAGCCCACATACACATGGAAAATAAACAACACTTTGTTAAACAATAGCAGGGTCAAAGAAGAAATAAAGAAAGAAATTAAGGACTTTCTAGAATTCAACGAAAACGAAAACACAACATACACAAACCTATGGGATGCAATGAAAGCAGTATTGAGAGGAAAACTCATAGCCCTAAGTGCTTCCAAAAAGAAACTGGAGAGAGCTCAAATCAGCAACCTGACAGCACAGCTAAAAGCCCTAGAACAAAAGAAAGCAGATATACCCAAAAAGAGTAGACGGCAAGAAATAATCAAAATTAGGGCAGAAATAGACCAAATAGAAACAAAAAGAACCATTGAAAAAATCAACGAAACAAAGAGTTGGTTCTTTGAGAAAATCAACAAGATTGATAAACCCCTAGCCAGACTAACTAGAGGGCAAAGAGAGACTATCCAAATTAACAAAATCATAAAAGAAAGTGGTGACATAACAACTGAAACTGAGGAAATTCAAGAAACCATCAGATCCTACTACAAAAACTTATACTCCACAAAATTGGAAAATCTGGAGGAAATGGACGAATTCCTAGACAGATACAAGGTCCCAAAGTTAAACCAGGACCAAATAAACCATCTAAATAACCCTATAACACCTAAAGAAATAGAAAAAGTCATCAAAAGCCTCCCAACCAAAAAAAGCCCAGGTCCAGACGGGTTCAGTGCAGAATTTTATCAGACATTTATTGGGGATATAACACCAATACTCGCCAAACTATTCCAAAAGATAGAATCAGATGGAATATTACCCAACTCATTTTTGAGGCTACAATAACCCTCGTACCTAAACCACACAAAGACCTTACAAAGAAAGAGAACTTCAGACCAATCTCACTTATGAACATTGATGCAAAAATACTCAACAAAATCCTTGCAAACCGAATCCAAGAACACATCAAAATGATCATTCATCATGACCAAGTAGGCATCATCCCTGGGATGCAGGGATGGTTTAACATAAGGAAATCCATCAATGTAATCCACCATATAAACAAACTCAAAGACCAAAATCACATGGTCATCTCACTAGACTCTGAGAAAGCATTCGACAAAATCCAACACCCCTTCATGTTAAAAGTCCTGCAAAGAACAGGAATCCAAGGCCCATACTTAAACATAATAAAAGCAATATACAGCAAACCAACAGCCAACATCAAACTTAATGGCGAGAAACTTGAAGCAATCCCACTAAAATCAGGGACTCGACAAGGCTGCCCACTCTCCCCCTACCTATTCAACATAGTACTGGAAGTCCTGGCTGGAGCAATTAGACAGCAAAAGGATATCAAGGGGATACAAATCGGAAAGGAATAGATAAAAACATCACTCTTTGCCGATGACATGATAGTGTACTTGAGTGACCCCAAAAATTTCACCAGAGAAATCCTACAGCTGATAAACAAGTTCAGCAAAGTGGATGGATACAAAATTAACTCAAACAAAACAGTAGCCTTCCTATTCTCAAAGAACAAACGTGAAGAAAGAAATTAGGGAAAAGGTACCCTTCACAATTGTCACAAAAACTATGAAATACCTTGGTGTTACTCTAACTAAGCAAGTGAAGGACCTGTATGACAAGAACTTCAAACCTCTAAAGAAAGAAATTGAGGAGGATCTCAGAAAATGGAAAGATCCCCCATGCTCACGGATTGGAAAGATCAACATCTTAAAAATGGCCATCCTACCAAAAGCAATCTACAGATTCAATGCAATCCCCATCAAAATTCCAACCCAGTTCTTCATGGAATTGGAAAGATCAATGTGCAATTTCATATGGAATAACAAAAGACCTAGAATAGCAAAATCCATCCTCAACAACAAAAAAACATCTGCGGGAATCACTATCCCTGACCTCAAGCTATATTACAAGGCAATTGTGCTGAAAACTGCATGGTACTGGTACAGAAATAGGCAAGTGGATCAATGGAATAGAATATAAGATCCAGAAATGAGCCCTCATGTATATGGTCACCTGATTTTTGACAAAGGAGCAGTAAACATTCAATGAAAAAAGGACAGCCTATTCAACAAATGGTGCTGGTCCACCTGGCACTCAGCATGCAAAAGAATGAAAATAGACCCTTTCTTTTCTCCTTGTACAAAGCTCAAGTGTAAGTGGATCAAAGATCTCCACATTAAAACAGATACACTGAAACTATTAGATGAGAAAATAGGGAAAACCTTAGAACACATAGGCACAGGAGAAAATTTCCTGAACAAAACACCAATGGCTCAAGCTCTAAGGTCAAAGATTAACAAATGGGACTTAATGAGATTGCAAAGTTTCTGTAAGGCTAAGGACATCGTCAAGTAAACAAAACGGCAACCAACAGAATGGGAAAAGATCTTTACCAACACCACATCAGATAGAGGCCTAATATCCAAGGTGTACAAGGAACTCAAAAAGCTAGACACCAGAGAATCAAATAACCCTATTAAAAAATGGGGTACAGAGCTAAACAAAACGTTTTCAGTTGAGGAACCCGAATGGCCGAGAAACATCTGAGGAAGTGCTCAACATCCTTAGCCATCAGGGAAATGCAAATCAAAACAACCCTGAGATTCCACCTCACACCAGTCAGATTGGCCAAGATCCAAAACTCAGATGACAGCAGATGCTGGCGAGGCTGCGGAGAAAGAGGAACACTTCTCCACTGTTGGTGGGGTTGCAAGCTAATACAACCACTCTGGAAATCTGTCTGGCGATACCTCAGAAAATCTGATATAGTACTACCTGAAGACCCAGCTATTCCACTTCTGGGCATATACCCCAGAGACACTTTAACACACAACAAAGATATATGCACCACAATGTTCATAGCGGCTCTATTTATAATAGCCAGAAGCTGGAAGGAACCCAGATGTCCTTCAGAAGATGAATGGATACAAAAATTGTGGTACATATACACAATGGAATACTACTCAGCCACCAGAAACAATGACTTAACCAAATTCTTAAAAAAATGGCTGCATCTAGAGAATATTATCCTGAGGGAGATAACCCAGTCACAAAAGAACAGACATAATATGCAGTCACTGATAGTGGGATGCTAACCCCAGAGGCTTGCACTCCCCCAGAAACAACTCACAGACTGTATGAAGTCCAAGAAATAAAGAAAACAAAACAAAATATTTACAAAACAAGAAAACTTTAATTATTTCCATGTTACATTTTGTTTTACACGTACTTTAGCTCATTGTAACTATTAAGTTTTCAAGGCATAAAATCAAACCTTGAAAAAAATCAAGCACTGACTAAAAAATATATTCATATAGTTTTATGTAAAAATTATGTTAAAATCTGAAAAAATTACTGACAAAAAATGTATAATTTTAAGCAAAAAATGTTTAAAATCTGTACATTTATCTTTGTTTTGTAAAATAAAGTTGTTTAAAAAAAAAATAAAGTCCCCATAGAAGCATAAAGGTTCATGGTGAAACAATTCTAGAAAATGAATAATAAAAATAAAATAAAATAAAATAAAAGTAAATGGTAAAGTGTTAAAGTGGTCCTATTATCCTGCAACAAAGGTGTATGCCTGGAACTGCAGAAATCAAGAGAGGCTGAGGCAGGAGGATTATCATACTCCAAAGTTAACCCAAAAGAAAACTGTATTTCCTCAGATCCTCAGAACGTCAGACTTACCAGGCATCAAAATAGTGAAGAAGATCAATAAGATCAAAGCCGGAGTCTTCCCCAAAGCACGCATCTGGAGTGGACTTTAGTTAAACTCAAATTGTAACTAACCCCCGGGTGGACTCAGTGATCCCAGCGTGGTCAAATTTATTTCCTCTCAGTTCACCGATTTAAGCATGACTTTTCTTCCTCATTTCTATATCTGTATCTTCATCTCCAGTCTGCCTCTAGTTGGATGACTAAGCCTGCACAGGAGAAAACAGACGTTTGCTGAACGATAAAGAAGCCAACACAGAACTCATTCGTTCTCTCGGTGTTAAAACATTAAGATGTAGTGGTTTATGGCAGTACTTCCCTTTTAAAGCAGAAGTTTTTAAAGGATAAATTATGTACTAGAAAATGAGCAAACCTTGTGTGTGCAGCTGATGAATCTGCACATCTACATGAACTTGGACAAGCTTTTCCAAAATTTCCAAGCCAAGGTGCTGACATTTGTGACTCAGAGCCCCCCACATGCCTTCCCTGGTATTGTTTATCAAGAAGCAATCATGGCCCTAACATCTCTCAACATTTGCTCATTTTCTTAGTTAATGAGCTTCACATAAATGAAATGCTTTACTGAGTTCGTCCCTGTATGCTGGTTTGGACTGACCAAAGAATATATGGTAACTTATTCATCAGTTTCTCTGTTAATTTGAATTACTTACTCTATTTGGTGACTAACATATATAAGCTTCTATGATAATTACTAATTTTCACATACATCTTGGTATCTACGTGCACCCATTTTCTTGGGTACATATCTACAAATGAAAGGATAGTGTGAGACTTTAAATAAATACTTCCTGTCGTGGGTTAACTTGCCTGCCATCTCCTTTTATTTTAAAATACTGTCCCAAAACCGGAGAATGTGGCCTTTTTAAAAATAAAGCCATTTCCTCTGCAGTTAGTTGAAATGAAACTATACAGTGTTGGAATAGGTTGGGCTCTTGTCCAGTGTCACAGGTACCATATGATAATAAGAATGGGCATTTTCTTCCGTGCATGTAGAAAACTGTGCATGGGAAGGCAAAAGCAAAGACAGCCGTGGGCTTCTGCACGTTAAGAAACAACAGTGTCCAGAAACTGGAAAATCGTCAAGGACCAGCTTCTTTGTTCCTGTATTTAAAAGCTATAGAGACTCTTGCAATGACAAACCACAGCAGAGAAACAGTGGAAGAGCCGAAAGGCAAAACTTCCCTTGCAGCTCAGAGAAAGAGAAACCTGCATCGCAGGAGCACACAGCCTTGCACCCACCAACAGGGAACAGCAAGTCGGAGCGGTGGAGAACAGCTGGTGTGATCGAAGCCAGACAGGCGCGGAGACTGTATAGTTTAAATAACCCCACATGGCGTGGCTCACAAGGCATGGCTATCTGTAGGATGTTCTTTTTTCCCCATTTTCATTAAAAATAGACTCTTTGCAGGGTGGTGGTGGCATATGCCTTTGATTCCAGGACTCAGGAGAAAGAATCAGATGAATCTCTTGAGCCCAGGCTACAGAGGGAGTTCCATGATAACTAGAGCTACACAGAGAAACCCTGTTTTGAAGAACTCAAGATAAATAATACATAAATACACAAATAAACAGATGATAGATGATATATAGATGAGAGAGGAAGAGAGGAAGGGAGAGAGGGAGGGAGGGACGGGGAGAGGGAAGGAGTGAGGCAAGGATGGATGGAGAGAGGGGAGGAGGGAGGGAGGGAGGTACGGAGGGAGGAAAAAAGGGAGAGGGTTTCTTGAGATATTCTTTTCCTGCTGTAGTAAAATTATCCGGGGGTTTCTACCCCACCTTAAAGCATTCAGTTCCCACCTAAAAGACACTAAAACCTTTACATTTATAATAGCGTTCAAGCCCTGGACAGATACCAACCCTCTATGCTATCTGGTCTACCTCCCTGTTTATAACCCCAAGATATAACTGGCCATGTTCTGCCTGGATCACTCTTATCCACTTGGCCAGCCCTCGAGGCCATGTTCTCGTGATTCACTTACCCAGTGCTGACTTTTCTCTTTTCACCTCCCTTCTCTCTCCCTCTCATCTTTGCTCCTAAACCAACCCCAGAAAACTGAAGCCCCGCCAACCCTCCTCTGCCCAGCTATAGGCTGTAGGTATCTTCATTGACCAATTAGGGATAATTTGGAAGGGACAAGATTATATAGCATCACTTCCCTGACATGAGGCAACCAGAGACAGTATTTAGTTTTACAACATGTAACAATAGGCCAAACCTCCATATCTCCACATAAGATATATTCTGATTATAGTTTCTTGTCCCTCTATCCCCCCAAGTTCCTCCCCACCTCCGCTCTCATCCGGATCCACTCACTTCTTGCCTCTCCTAAGAAAACAACAGGCTTCTCAGAAGATAACAAAACATAATAAAATATAACAAGATGAGATGAAAACCATCACCCTGAGGCTGGACAGGACAAATCAACAGAAGAAAAAGAGAGTCCTAACAGAAGGCACAGTAATGAGAGACCACCACCGCTCACGTACTCCGGAGTCCCGTAAAATACTAAACTCCAAGCTCTGCACAAACGACCTGTTGCCGATCTATGAGGGTTTTATGCTTGCTGCTTCAGTCTCTGTGAGATCATAACCTTTGCTTAGTTGATATATATGTACATAACAACAGAACTCCAGTGCATGAAGAGAACGTCGGTAGGACTGAAAGGAAATAATACTAGTTGGATGTTTTGAAACTTTATTTTTAGTAATGGCTAAAATAACTGCATAACCCATATATGTATGTATATGTTCATAGTCATAAGATCATAACTTATTGCTTAGATATTCACCTTTTATCACTATGAAACATCCTTTCTTTGTCTCTTCATAACATTTTCTTAACCTAAACTTTATTTTGTCTGGTACAGACCATGGTTACTTATTTCTTTTGAGAAGGTTACTATTTGCATAAATATATATTCCCATTCTTTCATTTGCAAACAATGTGTATCTTTGATCTACTGTTATTCTTTTATACACAGCACATAATTAGATAGCATTTAGTGCCCCACCCCCCAATTCTGTCAACCTCTAACTTAAATTAGTAACTTTAGGGGAGGAAAAACTAATTCTTCGAGGTTTTCCATTTGTGTTCTCTCTGTTTTATGCATCAGTTACATACATCTCAACTCATTTTAATTAGTTTTCATTTGAAATTTTTTAGTGCAATTCTCTCTCTCCCTCTCCCTCTCCCTCTCCCTCTCCCTCTCCCTCACTCTCTCCCTCTCCCTCTCCCTCACTCTCTCCCTCTCCCTCTCCCTCTCCCTCTCCCTCACTCTCTCCCTCTCCCTCTCCCTCTCCCTCTCCCTCACTCTCTCCCTAACTCTCTCCCTCTCCCTCTCCCTCTCCCTCTCTCTCTCCCTCTCCCTATACCTTTCCCTCTCTCTTTTCCCTTTTGAGGTTTCTGGCTATGCTGAAGATTGTAGTTATAACTAAATTTAGAGGGCTAGAGAAATGGCTCTGCTGTTAAGAACATTGGCATGTTTGTAGAGGGCCCAGTTCCAGTTCACAGCACCCACACAGCTGATCACAGTCACCTGTAACTCCACATACAGGGAATCTGACACTTTCTCCTGGCCTCTGCGGGCCCCAGTAAGTACATGATATATACATAATTTATATGCGGGCAACATACATATGTGTATTTTAATTAGAAAATAAATTTTAATAGTATGAATTTATAACAAGCTAGTTTGAGATAACGTCATATTGTTTTTGATATTCTTGAAAGCTTCAGCTCCTGCATGAGTTCATCTTTTCTCCTCATGTTGTCATTTTCACTAATAACCTATTAACATGTGCACCAGTTTAATATACACTTTCTGCTGCTTCCTTTACCTTCTTAATGGAGCATTTATTTGCTTGCTCTCTTGATACGGAGATAAAGGTCTTAAGTTCAATTCACTTTCCTTAAGTTTATGCCGCTCTGTTAAGGCCTGGAGCAGTGAGCACGGGAATCTCAGGATGACGAAAGCTTTGCTCCATTCTTGGCATTTTCTTTTGTCTTCACACTGGTCACCGTGATTAGACCTCCCAGACCCAGGAAGTGGAAAGTAAGGTTTTTCTTTATTGGGTTTTACTGTGACTTTCTACAAATCTACTCAGGAGGCTGTTTCAGCCCTGAGGTGGTTCTGTCTTAGAGGCAACAAAACCAGGTCCCTGAAAGCCACGGGACAAATTAAAAAATACAATTATTTATTTGTATTAGAATACAAAGAATTATATTTACTCATGGAAGTTTTCAAACAAAACTGTGTCTTGTTTTCCTCCCCACATACCCCTTGCTCAACCTCCCTTTCCCCTTCCCATTCCCAGGATGTATTCCTCTTTCCACTCCCATGGCACATGTGACACCCTACAGACATTCTCAGTACTTCCTGTTCCCTGCTCTTGGTGTCCTCTTGTTCCAGGAAGCACTCATGAACCCAAAAAGAGTACCAAGGAGCCGTTTCAATGTAACCTCACTAGGGTCTATTACAAATTTGAGTTTGGGCTAACTCACTGCTGACCCCCAGGATGGATTAGTGAAGTAGTCCCAAACTATCATCAGGACAAGGTTTTATAGAAAATGGAAGCAAGTAAGGGGCAGTAGGTGAGGGGGTCCATCCTGGCAAGCATCTAGTGCTCTGAAGCAAAACTGTAAATGGTCTAAAAGTACATCTGAAACAATCCAACTAATCTTTCACTAACTATTGTCAGGAAGTAACTAGGGAGTAACTGGCTAAAGACAATTTGTGGGCATTTTTTCCTGCAGCTTGGGGCCAAGTTGTGAGATTTTTTTTCTTTTAAGATGGAGGCCAGTTTCAAGATGGAGTAGGTTGGTTCTCTATCTCTGCACAGTCTCTTATTTAAATGCATATACACAGCACAAGTTAGGATCTGTATATAAGGTATAGCATGATACTTGTCTGAGTTATGTCATGTAATATACCAATTTCCACATCCATACTTGAGCAAATTTCATTTGTCTTTGTACTTGAATAAAATTGCATTGTGTATAACAAACTACCTTAATCTGTTAATAGAATCTAGACCCTTTGCACTGCTTGCTACTGTGACTAATGCAGCAATAAACATGGCTGTGCAAATATATCTGTGTTAGGGTACTGAGTCCTTTGGGCATGTGCCTTGGAGTGGTATGGCTGAGTCATATGGCAGCTCTACTTCCGTATTAATTTCCATAGTAAGTACATCAGTTTACACTCTCACCAGACAGGAATGAAGTTTCCTCGTTCCCACATTCAGTGTTTGTAATTTGTTTACTTGGTCACAGCAATTCTGGCTGGGGTGAGATGGAGCCTTTAAATGGTTAGGATTTGCATTTCTCTGATAGCTAAAGCATGAAAGACAGTTCTTCAAGGAGAGGGCTGTTGAGCTTGCTTCCAGTTCAGTGGTCACTAACCAGCTAGGAAGCAGGGGGCAGGCAAGTGAGTTAAGATTCCCAACCCTTCTCTTCCCGAAGTTCAGCAGCTCTTCTTTCATTGTTCATACTGAAAATGTACACTAGGGGTGACTTAGTTATTGCCTGTGTAGAAAAGCAGCGCTCCAGAGCTTATGACTCTACCATTTTTGCTGAGATGACTCAGTGGATTTGCTTTGAAATGGTTTGGGGCCATTTCTATACCACAGTTTCTGACAATGGTTTGCATTCCCCACCCCCCAACCCTTGAAGTCCTGTTGATCTCAAAACCTAAACTCTGCTATTTATATTGAAGATTGATAAACTATCTTCCACAGAAATCCTGTACACTTTCAAGACGACAGCCTTTCACAAGTACCTTTACCCTCTCCTTCTTCCTCTTGTTTCTTTTCTTCCTCTCCTTCTCCTCTTCCTCCTACTCCTCCTTCTACTTATTCTTCTTCTTCTGAACATGTCACGTTTTCTGGTCTCTGCCCTCCTTCACAGCCAACCAGCATCACCATCCCCCACTGCTCTGGACAACCCTTTAGCCCTTCCTCACCTGCTTCTCTATAGGGCCTCATTCAACATTTAAAAACTTACCCACATGGATTTCCTGTTTGGGCTGATATTATCACAGATATTTTCAGCACAGAATAAACCATTTGGTGAAATAGCATTAACTGCATGAGCAAAAAGACCACACATAAAAGCATGTGATCATTTCACACTTTGAGATCTCTTGAGCTCTTTCTTCATTTCTCATCTGATCCACATGCAAATTTGCTCTAAGGCTTGCACATGCTATGTCCTTCTGACATTTGACAAAAAATAATTTTTAACCTATTAACATCTCCAAATGGTTTTGATAATAGTCAGAATTTGGTTTGTTTTTGAGGGTTGGGCCTATTTTCTTTCTCTCACTCAGAAAGAGCACTAGTCCTGGTGACTGCTTTGTCTGATCTCACCAAATTTTAGTAAATAATATCTCAAAAGAAACAGACACTTTGAACCTAAGTGAACAGTGATGAGATTTACTTTATTCTATCTGAAGATCTATAACAAAGTATACAGATCTAAAATAAACAAATTAACTAACAAATAAAAATGGTGGCTCTACATTTACAAATATGTATTTCTTTCACAGAGGACCTGAGTTTGATTCCCAGCATGCATCCATCCCAGCTTTCAGCCCTCTGCAACTCCAGGACCAAGGGATCTGACGACCTATTCTGGCTTCTGCAGATACACACATATGGTGCCCATGCATACATGCAGGCAAAATATACACACACATAAAGTAATAAAATAGCTTCTTATCTTTTAACATGTGAAGGTAAAAACATAGTTCTACAAGTGTACCTTGGTAATGACAAAAATGACAGTTTTTAAATACAGTTCACAAACTTATTTTTGTGTTTTAAAGAATTCCTTTAGCACTTTTCAATGTAATAAAGCTGCTTTTTTTTAAATTATGGGAGCTAGAGAGATGGGTCGGCAGTTATCAGCATGCACTGTTCATGCAGAAGACCTGAGTTCAGTTCCCAGCACCTATCCAGCAGCTCACAACATCCCATAACCTGGAGCATCAGCTCCAGGTGATCTGGAGCCCTCTTTTGGCCTTTGTATGCAATTATATTCATGTGCACATACACCCACACAAGTGCACATGCATATATATAATTAATTTTTAAAAATAAATTTTAAAAGAATATGGAGGGAAGTATTTCAGACACATTAAAATGGGTGTTTTATATTTGTTTAATATCTTACATACTATGGTATGCCAGAAAATTTCTTCTAAAATGAAGTCCACTAGAGAGAAGTGAAGAGAGAGAAATTATTTTTAGTTTTAAGCTCATAGTAAAATTACCTAGAAAGCACAAAGCATTTGTAACATCTCTGCCCTCTACACAAGCATGGATTCTCCCATCATCCACATTCCCAACTATTCATGGGAAGGCAGATGGGATTTCTGGAGCTGGGAGAAGCAGATCATATAAGACATCTCAAGCCTCAGTCCTTTCTAGACAACCTGGCAACCTATGATAAAATCTCAGCCTCAGCTTAATTACAGAATGTCATAACACAAGGTAGCAAATTCCTCATCTGACAGTCACTGCGGTACAAAATCAGTCATGAGACCTTAAACTGTCTCAAGAAGCTAAATATGTGGTAATAAAAAAATTACACCTATATTTTGCTATCTGTGTCTCTTGGCAGCCAAAATAAACTTCCTTGAAAATACAGACAGATTATTTCCATTGATTCATAAACTAAGGACACTTTCCCACATGTGTGCACTAATAAAGTATCTGAATATTCAAAAGACTTCTGCTGCATTGTTATGTCTTGTATATTGTGGTTTTGACACCTCACCCTCTGTAGTTTTCCTAGAGGACTATGGTAAGAAATATCTGAAAGGTCCATCCATCTAGTACATCATGGTTCTGGTACAGCATATCTAATGAATATGCCTCTCATGTCATAAATATTAATGACACTTCTTTAAAACTCGGAGCATGCAATTCAGGACGCTTCTAGGCTCCCCTTTTTTGGGCTAGCTCATTCTAACCTCCTTTGGAGTGCTCCTTTTGCTTTGCTAAATACGTTTCTGTATAACTATGTGTGTCTCTTCATTGAATTCTTGCTTTCACAGAGAAAACAACCAGGAGACCCATAAAACCACTATTGTGGAAATTTGTTATAGCTGACAGGCCTACCCGATAGTTAATTATAATTCAAAGTCTTTAATTCTTACTGCTGTCCACTCAGCGTTGCATGTGATTAAAAGACTTTTCATCTCAAAATCAGAAATGGCTTTAGTTTCTTGTTCTACTTTAAAACATAGAAATAGCAAAGGTGATATTTTTATCTAAAAATCAAATTTTATGTAACACTTTTACTTTATATGTATTGGTGGTTTTTTTTTCCTACATGTATGTTTTTGCATTGCACGTATGGACAGTACCTATAAAGTCCAGAAAAGGATGTTAGATCCCCTGGAACTGGAGTTACAGACAGTTGTGAGCCATTATGAGCCATTATGTACATTAAGTGCTGTGAGTAGATCTCTGGTCCTCTGAAAAAGCAACTAGTTCTCTTAACCACTGAGCTCTCTCTCCATGTCCAGAGAAAGCATTTTTCCTTGTTATTTATTGGATAGTTTATGTACTTACATTTCAAATGTGATCCCCTCTCCTCTGCAGGATTTATATCTACATGTTTATTCAAGGAAAAGCATTCAGCAAATACCAATAATGTATGTGACCAATAAAAATAAAGGCACTTGAGTTTTTATCTATTGCTTGAAGTTCATGTAAAAAACATGCTTAATTTTCACAAAAAAAAATAGGTGTCACTTAAAATTAAGAACACTACAGAGTCTGACCCACCAAACAAAGGATGTACACAGGCTCGAGATGTGCAGATGTGCAGATGGGCAGATGTGCAGATGGGCAGATGTGCAGATGTGCAGATGTGCAGATGTGTAGATGTGCAGATGGGCAGATGTGAAGATGTACAGATGTGCAGATGTGCAGATGTGCAGTTGGGCAGATGTGCAGATGTGCAGATGTGCAGCTTGGTCTTCATGTGAGTTCCTGAATGACTGGAATGGGGGCTGTCCCAAAAGCTGCTGCCTGTTCCTGGGATATGTTCTTCTAGCTGAGCCGCCTTGTCTGGCCTCAGTGGAAGCGGAAGCATCTAGCTTTTCAGAGACTTGAAGAGCCAGGGTAGGGAAATACCCAACACCCCCCCCCAAATGCTCAGAGAAGGGAGGAGAGGGAGAAAAATTGTGGGAGGGAGTGACTGGGAGGGGGACAGTGAGCAAGATGTAAAGTGACTAAGTAAAAAAAATTAATTTAAAATATAAGAAACACAAATGCCTAAAGGACCACTGGTGAATATTTCTACAGTAAAAACAGATGCTCACCATAACTATCTGGCTGTGTCCTATTTGCAAAGTAATGCATAAAAGGTTAAGGGAATGCTGTGTCCAAAATCTAAAACGTCCTCAACGAGCTCGGTTTCTGAATGCTTTATTCCCCAGCTGGTAGGACTATTACAGAATCTAAGGGCTTTTAGACACAAAGGCCTATTTAAAAGAAGCAGCCCAGTAGGTACAGGCCTTTGGAAGGTATGAGCAGAACCATGTTCTGCCTCCTGCTTCTTCCAGCTCTGTATGACGTGATGATTCTTCATGGCACAATCCCACCACCAAGGGTATCAGGACACAGGGGGTCAGGAAGTGGAGGAAGGGAAATGCCCCCATGTTAACTGAATGTGCATGTCTCTTTTACTCAGTCCATGCTGTGGGGTCACCTGTAATCATTCAGGATGAGTCTTCCCTATCAATTAATATAGGAAAGCCCTCACAGAAACCTCAGTCTCTTGGGTAATACTAAATCCAGCCAAGATGAAATTGAAAGTATCTTGAAAATCAATAATTAAAAAAAAAGAAGAAATGAAATCTATGAGAAGCTTTAAACCCCAAGGAAAAAACCCCAGAAAACATTTCAGTTTTGTAAGACAAAATAGTATGTATAATAGGTAGAAAAGTCATAATACTCAATTAATGCTAAAAGTAGCAGTGTGTCTTTATCAAAGACAATGGCTCAGTGAAGTCATCTGTGGGAGCATTTATTCCTAAAGCCCCTCAGTCCTCTGCTTTACCTATGACTCCCACTGTATTTCTTCTGCAGCTCACAAGAAACCTCATAATTCTATACCTCTTCATAAGAAAGCGCCATAATTTATAATGCTCTCTTGTTACCATATCAGACAGAATTATAGCCTGAAATTCATAACAGACTTCCAAAGGAGCTCTCTAGATCCCCCACATACACATAACACACACATACACATGCACACATGCATGCATGCACACACGCGCACACACACACACACACACACACACACACACACACACATGCACAACCATACATTAGGCACTGCATCTATAAGTCTACAAATATACTATATAGGGTCAAAAGAGATATGCCAAAACTGTAATTAAAAATAACAGAAGAGGCAAGAACCCAACCCAAAATAATACATGATTATAATGATTTAAAAGAAAATCAATAAAAGAACTTTTTTGTTTTTAGAAACAGTCATGAAAGTTAACTCTCAGTGATAACAACAGGCTGGAGACAATAGAAAAGAAATCCATTATTAGCATTAAATAGAAATAACTGTGTGTACCTCTAGGTATTTAGAAATAAATGCAAAGCTATAAGTGGATAAGATTGTCATTTTTCTAAGGGAATGATTTAATTCCTACCCAAAGGCACAATTCAACTGATGACATTCACTGCACTATACACCACATTCCAATTCTTTAATGAATCCATTCAGGAATCCAATAGGAGAGAAAGTGGGAGGAGGACTGATCTGAGGCCAGTCTCGGTGCAACATCAGGAGAGGAGAGACATGAAAAGGGGAATGAAATCAATGGTAAGAAGAGCCAAAGACTGAGCTAAGTCAGTGTGGATTTTGGAAGAGATAATTCAGTGAGTAAAGTTTTTTTTTTTTTTTTTTAACATTTTTTGATTTTATTTTTTACAAAAGCCAGTTAATAGCCACCATTAGTTCCTGCAGAAACTTGTTATCTTATAAATCAAGAAGGTCTTTATCTCTCTTCAGGGCTTGAACATAACTCTTTTTGTTTGATAGTTTAGGTTCAGCTTGAAGAACTTTTTTTCAAATGGGAACAAACAGGAAGGCTGCTTTATAGTTGTAGCTGATGTCAGATGTCCGTAGATTCTTCTGCCAAGGCACATCTGAGTCTTGAGTCTCCATCACATGTCTTTTTTTTTTTTTTTTTTTTTTTTTTGTCTTCAAAACAAGATTTATTTTTTTTTAACATGAAAATACGTGGAAAATACATTGGTCTCTTATCTGTTACAAATAAGACTCAAATTATTAATCATAACAAGAAGTGTTTCTTGAGATCTTTCCATCTACACAAAAGACTAACAGCTTATTATTTTTTTTAAAGATTTTAAACATTTTTTGCTTAAAATTATACATTTTTGTCAGTACTGTTTTTTCAGACATTAAAATAAATTTTACATAAAACTATGTGAATATGTTGTTTAGTCAGTACTTGATTTTTTTGAAGGGCTTGGCAGTATGCATTGAAAACGTACTAGTTGCAATAAGCGTAAAGTACATGCAAAACAAAACGCAACATGGAAATAGTCAAAGTCTTCTTGTTTTGTGAATATATGTATAGTTTTTGTTTTCTTTATTTTTTGGACTTCATACAGTCTGTGAGTTGTTTCTGGGGGAGTGCAAGCCTCTGGGGTTAGCATCCCACTATCAGTGACTGCATATTATGTCTGTTCTTTTGTGACTGGGTTTTCTCACTCAGGATGATCTTCTCTAGATGCAGCCATTTTCTTAAGAATTTGGTTAAGTCATTGTTTCTGGTGGCTAAGTAGTATTCCATTGTGTATATGTACCACAATTTTTGTATCCATTCGTCGTCTGAAGGACATCTGGGTTCCTTCCAGCTTCTGGCTATTATAAATAGAGCCGCTATGAACATTGAGGTGCATATATCTTTGTTGTGTATTAAAGTGTCTCTGGGGTATATGCCAAGAAGTGGAATAGCTGGGTCTTCAGGTAGTACTATATCCAATTTTCTGAGGTATCGCCAGACAGATTTCCAGAGTGGTAGTATTAGCTTGCAACCCCACCAACAGTGAAGAAGTGTTCCTATTTCTCCGAAGCCTCGCCAGCATCTGCTGTCATCTGAGTTTTGGATCTTGGCCAATCTGACTGGTGTGAGGTGGAATCATAGGGTTGTTTTGATTTGCATTTCCCTGATGGCTAAGGATGTCGAGCACTTCCTCAGATGTTTCTCGGCCATTCGGTGTTCCTCAACTGAAAATGATTTGTTTAGCTCTGTACCCCATTTTTTAATAGGGTTATTTGATTCTCTGGTGTCTAGCTTTTTGAGTTCCTTGTACACCTTGGATATTAGGCCTCTATCTGATGTGGTGTTGGTAAAGATCTTTTCCCATTCTTTTGGTTGCCGTTTTGTTTTCTTGACAATGTCCTTAGCCTTACAGAAACTTTGCAATCTCATTAAGTCCCATTTGTTAATCTTTGACCTTAGAGCTTGAGCCATTGGTGTTTTGTTCAGGAAATTTTCTCCTGTGCCTATGTGTTCTAAGGTTTACCCTACTTTCTCATCTAATAGTTCCAGTGTATCTGGTTTAATGTGGAGATCTTTAATCCACTTATACTTGAGCTTTGTACAATGAGATAAGAACGGGTCTATTTTCATTCTTTTGCATGTTGAGTGCCAGTTGGACCAGCACCATTTGTTGAATAGGCTGTCCTTTTTCCATTCATTGTTTACTGCTCCTTTGTCAAAAATCAGGTAACCATATACATGAGGGCTCATTTCTGGATCTTCTATTCTATTCCATTGATCCACTTGCCTATTTCTGTACCAGTACCATGCAGTTTTCAGCACAATTGCCTTGTAATATAGCTTGAGGTCAGGGATAGTGATTCCCGCAGATGTTTTTTTGTTGTTGAGGATGGATTTTGCTATTCTAGGTCTTTTGTTATTCCATATGAAATTGCACATTGATCTTTCCAATTCCATGAAGAACTGGGTTGGAATTTTGATGGGGATTGCATTGAATCTGTAGATTGCTTTTGGTAGGATGGCCATTTTTAAGATGTTGATCTTTCCAATCCATGAGCATGGAAAATCTTTCCATTTTCTGAGATCCTCCTCAATTTCTTTCTTTAGAGGTTTGAAGTTCTTGTCATACAGGTCCTTTACTTCCTTAGTTAGAGTCACACCAAGGTATTTCATAGTTTTTGTAACTATTGTGAAGGGTACCTTTTCCCTAATTTCTTTCTCCACATGTTTGTCCTTTGAGTATAGGAAGGCTACTGATTTGTTTGAGTTAATTTTGTATCCGGCCACTTTGCTGAACTTGTTTATCAGCTGTAGGAGTTCTCTGGTGGAATTTTTGGGGTCACTCAAGTACACTATCATGTCATCGGCAAAGAGTGATGTTTTTATCTCTTCCTTTCCGATTTGTATCCCCTTGATCTCCTTTTGCTGTCTAATTGCTCCAGCCAGGACTTCCAGTACTATGTTGAATAGGTAGGGAGAGAGTGGGCAGCCTTGTCGAGTCCCTGATTTTAGTGGGATTGCTTCAAGTTTCTCGCCATTATGTTTGATGTTGGCTGTTGGTTTGCTGTATATTGCTTTTATTATGTTTAAATATGGGCCTTAGATTCCTGTTCTTTCCAGGACTTTTAACATGAAGGGGTGTTGGATTTTGTCGAATGCTTTCTCAGCATCTAGTGAGATGACCATGTGATTTTGGTCTTTAAGTTTGTTTATATGGTGGATTACATTGATGGATTTCCTTATGTTAAACCATCCCTGCATCCCAGGGATGAAGCCTACTTGGTCATGATGAATGATGGTTTTGATGTGTTCTTGGATTCGGTTTGCAAGGATTTTGTTGAGTATTTTTGCATCAATGTTCATAAGTGAGATTGGTCTGAAGTTCTCTTTCCTTGTAGGGTCTTTGTGTGGCTTAGGTACGAGGGTTATTTTAGCCTCAAAAAATGAGTTGAGTAATATTCCATCTGATTCTATCTTTTGGAATAGCTTGGCGAATATTGGTGTTATATCCCCAATAAATGTCTGATAAAATTCTGCACTGAACCCGTCTGGACCTGGGCTTTTTTTGGTTGGGAGGCTTTTGATGACTTCTTCTATTTCTTTAGGTGTTATAGGGTTATTTAGATGGTTTACTTGGTCCTGGTTCAACTTTGGGACCTTGTATCTGTCTAGGAATTCGTCCATTTCCTCCAGATTTTCCAATTTTGTGGAGTATAAGTTTTTGTAGTAGGATCTGATGATTTCTTGAATTTCCTTAGTTTCAGTTGTTATGTCACCACTTTCCTTTCTGATTTTGTTAATTTGGATACTCTCTCTTTGCCCTTTAGTTAGTCTGGCTAGGGGTTTATCAATCTTGTTGATTTTCTCAAAGAACCAACTCTTTGTTTTGTTCATTTTTTCAATGGTTTTTTTTGTTTCTATTTGGTCTATTTCTGCCCTAATTTTGATTATTTCTTGCCGTCTACTCTTTTTGGGTATATCTGCTTCCTTTTGTTCTAGTGCTTTTAGCTGTGCTGTCAGGTTGCTGATGTGAGCTCTCTCCAGTTTCTTCTTGGAAGCACTTAGGGCAATGAGTTTTCCTCTCAATACTGCTTTCATTGCATCACATAGGTTTGGGTATGTTGTGTTTTCGTTTTCGTTGAATTCTAGAAAATCCTTAATTTCTTTCTTTATTTCTTCTTTGACCTGCTATCCTTTAACAGAGTGTTGTTTAGTTTCCATGTGTATGTGGGCATTTTGTTGTCTTTGTTGTTGTTAAAGACCAGCCGTAGACCATGGTGATCTGAGAGGATGCATGGGAGTATTTCCATCTTCTTATATCGATGAAGGCTCATTCTGTGTCCAATTATGTGGTCAATTTTCGAGAAGGTGCCATGGGGTGGTGAGAAGAAGGTGTATTCTTTTACTTTAGGATAGTATGTTCTGTATATATCTATTAATTCTAGTTGGTTCAAAGTCTCTGCTAGTTTTGCAGTGTCCTTGTTCAGTTTCTGTTTCCCTGATCTGTCCATTGGTGCGAGTGGGGTGTTAAAGTCTCCCACTATTATTGTGTGGGGTGAAATGTATTTTTTGAGCTTTAGTAGAGTTTCTTTTATGAATGTGGGTGATTTTTTATTTGGAGCATATATGTTAAGGATTGAGAGTTCCTCCTGACAGATTTCCCCGGTAATGAGTAAAAAGTGTCCTTCTTTACCTTTTTTGATAACTTTTGGTTGGAAATTTACTTTATTCGATATTAGAATAGCCACTCCAGCTTGCTTCTTGGAGCTGTTTGCTTGGAAGTTTTTTTCCCACCCTTTTATTCTGAGATAGTGTCTGTCTCTGTCTCTGAGATGAGTTTCCTGTATGCAGCAAAAGGCTGGATTTTGTTTATGTATCCAGTCTGATAGCCTATGTCTCTTTATTGGGGAGTTGAGACCATTTATGTTAATAGATATCAAGGAATAATTGTTTCTGTTTCCTGCCATTTTTGCTTTTTTGGGTTGAGTTGTGTCTGTGTTTTTTTCTTTAGTTTTCTTGTTTAGGAGTTTTCTTGTTTTTACTAGGCTGTATTTTCCCTACTTGTATTGGGTTTTCCACCTATAATTCGTTGTAGTGCTGGGTTTGTGGTCAGATATTGTGTGAATTTTGATTTGTCTTGAAATATCTTTGTCTCTCCATCGATGGTGATTGATAGTTTTGCTGGGTATAGCAGCTTGGGCTGGCACTTGTGCTCTCTTAAGGAGTGCATGATGTCTGTCCAGGCTCTTCTAGCTTTCAAAGTCTCTGTTGAGAAATCGGGTGTGAGTCTGATTGGTCTGCCTTTATATGTTACCTGACCTTTTTCCCTTACTGCTTTTAGTATTCTTTCTTTACTTTGGGCACTTGATGTTTTTACTATTATGTGTCGGGAGGTATTTCTTTTCTGGTCCAACCTATTTGGATTTCTGAAGGCTTCTTTTATGCTCATGGTCATCTCATTCTTGAGGGTAGGGAAGTATTCTTCTATGATTTTGTTGAAGATATTTACTGTGCCTCTTAGTTGATACTCTTCTCCCTCTTCTATTTCTATTATCCTTAGGTTCGGTCTTCTCATTGTGTCTTGTATTTCCTGGACATTTGGGGTTAGGAGCTTTTTGTTTTTTGCATCTTCTCTAGCTGTTTTGTCTATGTTTGCAATGTTGTCTTCTGCCCCCGAGAATCTCTCCTCGATCTCTTGTAATCTGTTGGAAATGCTTGCTTCTGTGACTCCTGATTTCTTTTTTTGGTGTTCTGACTCTAGGGTTATCTCTTTTAGCGCTTTCTTTATTGTGTCAATTTCTGTTTTAATTTTCCTCTTCCATTCCTTTATTTCTTTGGTTCTGTTTTTGTCTTGTTCTTTGAGTTCTTTGAGTGTTTTTCTTGTTTCTTCTTTAAAAGCTTCTGAATCTTTTTGCTTTTCCCCCTTTCTTGTTTAAGTAACTCTATCAGCGTCTTGAGGCATGTTTTCAGGTCTGTGTCTTCTTTCTCTGGAGTGTTTGGAATTCCTATGTTTGCTACTATCAGAGAGCTGGGTTCTGGTGTTGCTAGATTGTCTTGGTTTCCTTGGGATATACTCTTTCTCTTTCCTTTTGCCATTTTGTTGTCAGTGATATGTTCTTGCCTTTCCCTTGTATCTGGTCTGTGTCCCTGGTACTTTCCGTGTGCACTCGTCAGAGATCTCTCTACTCCCCAGCAGCCCAGGTTCCGGGTGGCAGCTGGGACAGGCTCTGCTCTGCGTCCTGAAGTAGCCCCCGGGTGGGAACAGACGTTCCTAAGATCTGTTCCTGGTCACAGATGCTCAGCCTCTCCGAGCCACCTTTCCGGCCGGCTGTTGGGCCAGGCCCTGCTCTGTGTCCTGAAGTCGTCTCCGGGTGGGAACAGAAGTTCCTAAGATCTGTTCCCGGTCACTGGATCGGGGAGGACAGGGCAGGTAAGGGCAGGGGGTGCCCTTTCCGTGTGCACTCCGCAGAGATCCCTCTGCTCCCCCGCAGCCTAGGTCTCCCACTCACCAGTTGCTCAGCCTGTACCAGTGAGTAAAGTTTTAATAACTGGATCCATAAATGGCAGACTACTAACCAGTCATCAGACTCCTGCTCCGAACAAGTGACCAGCAGAGCAGAGCTGTCCGGCTGTGTGCACTCTGGCAGTAACATCTTGTGACTTTACTCAGTATTGCAATTTCCTCCTGTGGTCTAGAGCTGCACAGTTGGCTTGCATATGCTCTTCACATATACTGCAGGGCTGCCCAGCCCTGAGAAAGGTGTGACTTTGAGGGGGTGTCATAAACAAAACCAGAAAATTGCTTCTAGCTTAAGTTTTTAAAAAGAAAGGGAGTTAATGAATAGTAACTAAGGTAAATTAGTGAACCTCAATTAAAGGGCCTAGATTCTGGAGTAAGACGTCTGGCTTCAACCTCTACCATAGTTGTTTCCTGAATTATGACTTGAGCAACATTGTTGATGTTCAGTGTATTAGCTATGTAAAGAAGAAATTGACTTTAAAAAAAAAAAAAACTTTGCCAATTACTCATGACATGATATTTCTCATAAACTATGTCTTTGCTGGAATATTTCATTTGTCTGTCTAGATCACAGTTTTTCCCAGCTTTCTCTGTGACTCTGAGTGGGATCTGTTAGGAGCACTAGCAGACAACTGACAGTAAATGTAGGTAATTCAGTGGGTAGGGAGAAAGTAGGGTCACAGTATTGTTCCTGTTGCAATGTTACATTGTATGTCACTACTGTGATAACTCAACTGGGCACTGGAGCAGGGATATGGAGGTGAGAGAAGAGAAGATTCCCAGAGTTCCTGGCCAATCAATCCCATGGAACTATCAAACTCTTGTTTCAGTGAAAGACACCCCACCGTTAAAATAAAAATAAAAGAGCAAAGAGAGTAAAGAGCAATTGAGGAAGATACCTGTAGACCAGTAGGCTCCACATGAGCACTGTACACAGATGTATACACCTCATACATATATACATATTGACATAATATACATGCCACACATAACATGTATATAATATGTATACCAAAAATAAACAAACTTTTTAAAAATCAAATATTGCGCCCCACCCCACAGCAGCCATTAGCTGCCTATACATCCTTACAGAGAGATAGGACCTTATGATCCCCTAATCCTTCAAGGACAGTGTATTGATATTACCAGTCTTGTGTAGGTCTTGTTCAAGTAATCACAGCTGCTGTCTTAGTTAGGGCTTCATTGCTGTGTGGAGACACCATGACCAGTGCAACTCTTACAAAGAAAACTTTTAATTTGGGTTGCCTTACGGTTTCAGAGGTTTAGTCCATTATCATCATAGTGGGAATTATCATAGCATGTAGACAGATGTGGTACTGGAGGAGCCAAGAGTTTTATATCTTGATCCACAGAGAGCAAAAGTGTATATCTCACTAAGTATAGCCTGAGCATTCAAAACTTTAACGCCTGCAGCCATAGTGATACACTTCCTCCAACTAGGCCACACCTCCTACTAGTGCCACTCCCTATGGCTAAGAAATTGCCCAGCCCCAACTAATTGTTTTTTAAGAGTTGTTATGGTCATAGTGCCTCTTCCCAGCAAGGAAACCCATACTGAGACAGAAGTTGGTACTGCAGACTGGGATATTGCTGATAGGCCTAACCATGTTTTTGTTTGAGGAACATAGATTTGGCAATTTAGGTTAGGAAAGCAGTAAAATGCTTTAAGAGGGGATTAATGAGCCATACTAGTAAAAGAAAGAAAGAAAGAAAGAAAGAAAGAAAGAAAGAAAGAAAGAAAGAAAGAAAGAAAGAAAGAAAGGAAGGAAGAAAGAAAGAAAGAAAGAAAAAAAGAAAGAAAGAAAGAAAGAAAGACAGTGGTGTTGAGAATGATTTTAATGGGGCAGAGGGAGGTATATTCAATGGGTTTCAGAGGGGAAGAATTTTAGTATGTTGCCTAGAGATCATTCTTGTGATATTTTCATGAAGAATGTGGCTGCTTTTTGCTCTTGACCAAAGGTTCTGCCAGAGGCTAGGTTGAAGAGATGTAGATTAATTGCATTAGCAAAGGAAATCTCAGAACAGCCTAGACTCTCTCCTATTGTTCACTCTTATGAAGAACATTGGTAAGAGCAGGCTGAGCAAGGAAAGTACAAAATATATGGTCCAAGGAGTAAAAGGCCACAGGGAAGTGGAAGCTAAATGTTGTATTCAAAGAGATAAATAGATCAACAATATTAAACGGAATTAAGAGAGGGGTGACCTCAAAAAAAAGATCACACCCAGCTGAGCTTCCATCTGTGAAAAGGAATTAAAGAAAAGCTTAGGTTCAGACTGGTGACACACACCTTTAATATCAGTCCTCAGGAGACAGATCTCTAAGTTGAAGATAACCACGGTTTATAGAGCAAGTTCTAAGACAACCAAGCTTAGGCAGTGAAGGAAGCCATTAAAAGCAGAAAGGTGATGAAGATGTCATTAAACGAGGGACTATGCTCTGCCCCAGCAAGCAAAAGAACTTGGCAGCTTCAGCCATGTGGTCCTGGCTTTAGAATTAAGGGGAGAAAAAAAAGGCATTATAGAATTTTCCTTTGAAATTAAGGAAGGAAAGCTTTTGAGGCAAATGTGTGGCAGGGGTGTTCCTAGTTGTAGGCCTTAAAAGGCCACTGTGTGAATCTATGAGGGTGAATCATGGGTTTCCATGGAGACCTTAAGATATCAGTGATGCCAGAGCCATCTTTGCATGATACCTGTGAGGAAAGCTACTAACAGTGAGTGGAACCAACCATAGAGAAAGAAGTGTCTTGCAGTCATTCGTCCATAGGTACTGACCATGCTTTTAATGGTCAAATAACCATTTTACATTTAGTATTCACATTTTCATATGTCCGAGGTCTCTACCAATATCTATCTTATATAATGGTCTGGTATGGCTTTGTTCACAGCTGAGACTAGTCTTTGTAGGACAAAACAAATCTGTGAAGACTTTTCCAGAGCCTTGAATAACCTTTGTAAATGAGGGAGACCTTTTTTCCAGGCTCCTCAACTTTGTCCCAAGCTCTTAAAGCCACGAAGAAACACGGTTCTACAGGAACATCATCAAATTGGATCTGTTCTTGTGTATCAGAATATCTCCCTTCACCCAGCAACTGATCTTTTACTATGTTCATTCCCCTCCCTCCCTTTCACTGTGCAATATTCATGGCTTCTTTCCTCTACCGTGTTAACCACTGCAACTGTGGATTGACCTCTAGTACAGCTGCCATCAATCCCTTCCATTCCTAGGGGATAAGTCTATTTTTAGTAGCCCAATTAGAGTTTGTTTCACATAAGGTGAGTGCATCCCATATGATATCATCTCCTTAAAATACATTAGATCTATCATTTCTATAGGACACCATCCTATCTCAATGTAACATTATTCCCCACCATTATCAGGAAAATATTAGGAAATCTGATAGTGGTGCTGTCATAAGCCTAGGCCAGCCCTCCTCCCACTCTGGCAGTATGGCTGGTTTGAGATTAACCCTCTTCCTCAAAACACCTCCCACCTTTTCAGCCCTCCTCTGACCTAACTTCCCTCCAGCACTATTTGCTTCTCCATTTCCTCCTACAGGAAGCTCCTGCTCTTGCTCTAGTCAGGAGGACTGAACCTTTTGGTTCTCCCCTTCCCTGTGCTCCTCATCTTCCCAACACTTCCACTTCTACCTGAAAGTTTTCCAGTTGCACAGCAGACTCTGCAAACCTTTCAGAAACAGTGAGCACAGTGAAAACTTTTGTTTCCCCATTTCAGCCATTTGTTTGTTTATTTGTTTCTTAGATCCTTTCATTTCTACCAACAATTTTCTAGTTGTGCAGCATTTTTCCAACCTTTTTAAAAAACAGAATATAAAAGGAAGGAAAAAAACCAGAAAAATCACTTCTGGGAGCAAAGCAGGGAATATCCCAGTAGTAGCAGCCACAATAAATTTTTGCTGGTGTCATGAAAAACAGTATCTATCATGTTGACCCTTGCTATTTTCTCAGTGGCATTTGAAATTAAACTCCCATCTTGCCAAGCTAACCCCAAATGTTGGTGTCACTTGTCCTGGACTTTTGCTACTTCCTTCTTCCACCATGCTCCACCCTTACCAGCCCCTAACATAAAGAGGAGGTAAAAGCTAATAGAGAGGGAGTAAAAAAGATCCCTGAATAAAATCTAAGGTCAGAAAGTGGCTAATGTTATCCTGAGACTACTTACAGCTTGCTAGGAGCACCAAAGTTCCTGGGTGGCACATTTGATCTTTCACCATCAGGATATCTAATTTCCTCTTCTTCTTTGAGCATGACTACATGGCAAGACCAACAGTAACCAGCAGCAACAACCCACCCTGACTCTAAGGTCCCTAGCATTTATATGTCCTCTGAAGTGTCCCCAGAAATCCAAACATCACACAGTCACAGAAACTATATGTTGCTGACAAATCACACCCCTGCTAGAGCACAGGTCACATATAGTTAGCTCTTGTGGACAGTCTGAAGCAGCCCCATATTCCACACCTTAAATTAAAGTGAAAACATATCCTTATAATATATCTGGGTATTTTAAAGAAGCCAAAATGTCAAAAGTTGTCACTATAGCAATGTATATCCTGTGCTATTATATGGGGGAAGGATGTGATCTGATTTTTAACGTTGATTTTATGGGAGATTACAGATAAGAGATTACATGAGGAGTTTGCTACCAACAGTGTGAACTTCAGCTCCCCTTTTACAACACTCCCATTTGTCCTGAACACAGAGAGCAGTGAGCATGTGTTCCCTTCCACCCAACACCAACAACAAGACTACTAGACAACAGAGCTGCAGAAATCCTGAAAACACGGCTATAAAACATGTTAATTAAAATGATACTGAAGAGCCAATAGGTACAACTTCTGCATTTATCTATCCATAAAATTTTCAGACACTTTTTGATGTTGTTTATCACAAAAAAAAATTGTTGGAAAACTAGATGAATTTTATGTTGCTGGGCTAGTTGTACAGAGCTGTTTAGATGAAAGCGTTGCCAAAGGTTTAAAAAGGGTTCAGTGAAGATAGTTCATTGACCATGCTTCAGCTTTTTAAAGACAGTGATCTTTCTCATGTTCCGAACAGAAGTACCATTCATATGTGAAGTCATGAAGATTTATAAGCACAGAGAGAAACCGAGGTCAAAGTAGGAGACTCTAGTAAAGGACCAGATGAGGCAAAGATTAAGTCACTCTTGTGAAGAATAGGCTACACACATGATGTGACTACAAGACAAAGGAAGTATGTGATGTTGGGATTCTGTAAATTCCCACCCACACAGTTACCTGGCAACAGCCAGGTATGCTCAGCCTCAGTTACCTGACACTACAAAAGGGGCTGCTTGCTCCCTCTTCTCTCTCTTGGCCTCTTGCCCACTCTTGTTCTTTTTCCCTTGGCCCTCCTCTCCCATTACCTTCCCCCCTCTCTCTCCATGTGCTCAAGACCAGCCTCTGGTTCTCTATCCTCTTCTTTTCTTTTCTCACTCTGCCTCTACAACACCCTTAACTCCCCTCCCCATGTCCTGAATAAACTCTATTCTGTACTATACCATCAAGTGGCTTGTCCCTCATGTGGAAGGGATTACCAACATGGGTTCCCCCAGGGGCATTCCCCTTGCCCCCAAGCCTTGGTGTGTCTCCATGGAGCATATCCACACACACACACTCTGTTCATCTTTTTCCTAATACTGGTGCCAAAACCCAGGGCATCATCTCTTTCCCAACATGGGGGGCCACCTTCAGACTCCGTTTATTCAAGTCAGCAGCCTTCTGTTGGCACTGAGGTATTTGTGGACAGGATTCCAAGAGATCTGCTTGAAGATTAACCGGTTCCATTGTTTTAGAAAGCTGAACCTGTGTGAGATCTTCTTTTAATGGTGGATCCCCTCACAGGCCTCATTGGGGGTTATGTGTTTGTCACTTTTTGTACAAAGGAAGCACAGGAGGCTGTTAAACTGTATATCAATTAGAAAGTTCATTTTTGACAGCACATTGGTGTCTGCATCTCAGTTGGCAATAAGAAGGGGGATGTGATCTTTGTTTTTAAGAGTAAAACTAAGAAACATATTTTTAAATAATTTAGGAAAGCAACCCAGTGTCTCACAGCCTTCATTGTTCACTTGCAACTAGATGATAAGAGGTATAAGAGGCATTTGTTTTCTTCAATATGAAGATCGCAGAACAGCTGAGAAGGCAAGGTGGTTAATGAGTGGAAAAATTTTATAGATGAGTAATAAATTTACATTATTGTCACCCCTCTTACTCCCTCCAGCTCCTCCCATACCTTCTCACTCTGTCTTAATTTTCATAACCTCTTCTTCTTTGATGATTATTGACACATCCACATACAGCTTGAGTTCATTTAGTGTTTGGGTAAATAACCTATTGGAAAACTGAAACAAAATAATTATCCACTCAAATGTAAATCTCAGCTTCTTCATACTTTCTAGTCACTTTTTCCTCTATTCTGTGCGTTTTGGGATATAGCAATTTAGATGTGTTATCTCCTGCCACAAACGGCCTTTCTTTGTAGAGTGTAAAGATGAAGGTGGGGGACATTTACCAGTGGAATGGTGTTTCTGCTTACACATTCTCTTTCAGTTTCCTACATAGAAAGTAGCCCTGACCTTTGGGTTTATCTTGCAGTGCCCTCTGAAACCCCATGGTTAGCACTGACTCTACTTTGGTCCTCGAAAGGGAGCAACTGATGATATCTTGTTATGAAAAATCAATATGGTATATCCACTTAATTCTCTAGACAATAGGTTATCAGTAGGGTCAGATCCCTGCCATGAGATAGAAATTTCTTAAGGTCTGTGGTGGACAAAATGGCATTGTTTGGTGACAGGACAATGCATGTGGGCCTTATTTTCTTCATCCAACCTCAGTTTTGAATTGACTATTTCAAACAAGATAACACTGAAGTCAGATTTGACTTTTGGTGTAAGGATACAGTTTCTCCAACACTGTTTATTAGGGAGATTATCCTTTCTCCTTTGTGTGGAAAAAAAGAAAGGGAATTAGAAAGCTAGACTTGAGGAGGAGAAGACAATAAGAAATAAATGTCGGGAGGGAGGAGGGGAGGGAGGATAGGAGGAAAGGGAGAAAGAAGAAAGGAAGGAAATAAAATAGGAAAAAGAAAACAATAAAAAAGAACTCAAATTTGAATATAGAAATATATTTAAATAAAATTGATTCCTGTAGATTTATCAAAAAAAGATAGAAAGATATGGAAATGCCAAATTGAAAGGAAAACATTACAATTGCCATCCTAGAAACAAAAATAACATAAGAAAGCCAAGAGCAGTTGTTTACATCTTGATTCCAACACATGGTTACTAGGATGATACAATGATCCCCCTGCCTCTACAGTCCTGATATAGCTATTGATAATAATGAGAGATAGCAATAATAATAAATAGAAATTAAAATACCATAAGAGAACACCAT
Organism: Micromys minutus; assembly: GCF_963924665.1. Classification (NCBI taxonomy): domain Eukaryota; kingdom Metazoa; phylum Chordata; class Mammalia; order Rodentia; family Muridae; genus Micromys; species Micromys minutus. Next base: position 49,064,202 of record NC_137976.1, read on the forward strand.
GAATATTTTCTAACCAATGAACCAGATAACTGAAAAGAAGTAGAGAATTTTAGAAACATACTACCTGCAAGAAAGCATTATGAGTAAATAAAAGTCTGAACAAACCCAATTAGTAATAACACTAAACCAGTCATGATGGAACACCCAATTAAAACATTAAACATTTTTAGCACTTAAATAATAAGTATCAATCCTGCCCCAAATCTATACAGCTTTATTTTCATTTCACACCGATACCAAAACTAAAGACAGCCTAAGAAAGAAAATCTATAAGCCAATATTCTGAATAAAAATAAATGTCTCCCAAGCTTTTCTTTAATTGTGAGTGGCAGCATTTAACTCTTGAGTTCTGTAGTCTGTATAAATAAGATTATATGGAAAACACCAGGTCTGTTGCTATATCATGCAGTAATAAGGCACTCTTGGTCCATGGCCAGAATGGCCTAGGAATGTCTGAATATAGGTAAACACTCCCATAGCTGACCCTGGGCAGCTGGTGCCTCTGCTGTTTCCATCTTCACTGACATCAGAACTCAGCAGCTTTGTGGAATCAGCTCTCTAGTGTGGACTGAACACTGGAGGCTCTCCTGGAATATTCCAGGCCATCAGCAACAGCTTGGACTGCTGAGACACCCTGTCTCATGGATTGTTCAGTTATTAGAGTCTCTGCTTCTTCTGTGTACAAATAACCATCCAATATCCTTTTAATATACATTTCTTCTATTGGTTCTGTTCCACTAGAAAAACCTAGGTTATGTAAAGATAAAGCCTAATTTTAACAAATAAACTTTAAGCATTTCAATGATATCTCATTGCACTATTCTTAGATGTTTATAAATAAAACTGTCTTAGTGAATCATTGCTCTGAAGAAACACCATGATCAAGGCCACTCTTATAAAGACAAACATTTATTGAAGTTGGCTTTCAGTTTTAGAGGTTTGGTCCATTATCATCATAGGAGGAAGCATGGACACATGCAGGAAGACAGAGCTAGAGAAGGAGCTAAGAGGTCTACATCTTGATCTAACTGCAGACAGAGCAGACTGACTCTTCCACACCGGGCAGAGCCACACAGTTATGCACTTCCTCCAAAAAAGTCACCTCCTAATAGAACCACTTCCCATGGGCCAAGCATGTTCAAACAACCACAAAGGGTTTCATTGTTGTGAAGGGACATCATGACCAAGGTAACTCTTATAAAGGCAAATTTGTAGTTATGGTTGGCTTACACTTTCAGAGATTCAGTCTATCATCAACATGAAAAGAAGCATGGCAACATGCAGGCAAACATGGAGGAGCTGAGAGTCTTACATCTTGATCCAAAGGCAGTCAAGAGGAGACTGCCTTCTGAAGACAGCCAGGAGAAGACTAGCATTCACAAATTGGGCAGAACCTGAGCATAGGAGCCTCAAAGCCTACCCCCACAATGATGTACTTCCTCCAACAAAGCCACATCTACTGCTAAAAGGCCATGCTTCCTAATAGTGATACTCCCTATAGCCAAGAATTGAAACTAATGAATCTATGGGAGCCTATTCAAAGGACCACAAAAACCTAGCCTTAATACATATATTATAATGCATAACTTTCCAAGCAGTGGGGTAGGGTGGGAGGAATAAGAAGAAGAAAAAGAGGTAATTTTCTCAAATTGGAAGAAAACTATTTTAATAGAAAAAATATTTGCCTTAAATGTCTCATTTGGGCTATGTGAAGAGTGAATGGGCCTTGTCTTGCTTTAATTTCTATCATTATGTCATAATGAAAATACTTTTGTGAGTATGCTGTCATACATTTGTAATCACAGTCAATGGAATGCCAGCCTGGGCTCTACAGTGATTGGAAAACTGCCTTAGAAATCAATACCTCATTCCAAAATAACAAAGCAAACAAAATAAGATGAATAAATTCATTTTTAATATTTTTGTGATATAAAGGGTACAGGCTCATTTTTAACAATTAAAAAATATATGCCAAAAATTATCAATGTATGTATTCTCAATATTTCCCTCCAAAGAAAAATGGAGGGAAAAGTTACATCATCCTATCAACCTTTTAGCATGTGAAGTTCTCCAAGTTCTCCCACCTACACAAATAGTTCAAAGATAGTTGCTGTTTGATAAGTACATCAGAATAGAATGTAAAAATGTACAAATCCTAACATCCATAAAACTGTTGTGCATGAGGTGTCAGCACTTTTGTAGTCATACAAGGAGTTGAAAATACTGTCACTGAAAATGCTTTCTCTCTATCTCTCTTATAGATATGACAAAGATATGAATGAATCCAGTTCCATTAAATAATAGAGTTAATATCATAACCTTAAGACATATCACCAACTGGTTAATTAAAAGGAGAAAGTGTAAGAAGTGAAAGTACCAATATTAAAAACTTAAGAATAAAAATATAAAGAAAGGCACATTCAAACACAGCTGGAGAAAATGTGAATTGACACAGTTTCACTGATTTACTGATAATAAAAATGCTTTCCAATTGATGGGCCATTACACTCAAAAAATCATCTCACAGGTGCACTTAAATAATGCAAAGATTCACCACAAGAAACATTTTACACGTTATTGTTTAATACCACACACAACACAAAGTCTATATGCCCATCCAAGGGCCTGATTAATGAAACTGCAATGTAATCATACAGAGGAATTTTATGTAGCCATTAAAAAGAATGAGATAGTTTTACTTATGCTGATATAAAAGTATCTTCAGTATTCATTTTATTAGCTTTTATATATCCAAAACTCCAGTGTGGTTTTGACAAGGAGATGTCTTGACAAGCAGATGTGTGCATATATATACATTTGTAAATAAACATATAAATGCAAACACATACTATAGTCATGTTGTATACACAGAAATTTTTTAGAAAAGCTCACATAAAATTCTTTAGTAATGATGTTCCTTCTGCAGTTATTTCTTGAGGAAACTCATTTTTCATCATACTGTATTGCACAATTTGATGTTTTAAATAACTATATACTTTCTTTGTAATAATTAAACCAGTTCTCCCAGAATAAACAGGTAGCAGCAAAGATTCCAAACTTCCAATGACAGAAAACTTAAATGCGAATCTATTAGAATATTTGTGCTTTCTAAGAACTTCTGAAGAGCTAATTTACAAATGCTTCTTCCATTGTAGGATTTTTAAGAAAGCAAAGGATTAATTATGATGTCTCTTGACTTCTTTTTCTTGCTTCTAGATTTCAACCACTGACAAAGTAAGCCAGTCTGTACCATTGACTTCACCTTGTGACACTGGGTGTGCCTCCATCTTGGTCACAGTATCATAGAGTGTATTGCTCTTCTCTGTGTAGCTAGCATAAGGCTGCATTTCATCCTTAGAAAAAGCTCAAAGTTAAAATCCAATCAAAGGGGCAGAAACTATTACCAAAATTACCCTTGCTTCTACCACATTAACATCGACTAAGAATGCTTATAAATGTGTCTCTGACTCATATGAGCAGAAAATCAAAGCTTTGTTCTAATAATCTATCAAAATGCCTGTTGGTTATTTATATTTTGTGTGAGATGTTTGTCGGGTGAATGTAGATATGTAGAGGAGTAGGGGTGGCATAAGAGGTATTTCAAAAGAATGAGTCAAAGAAAAATAAAAAGGTTGTCTTTGAAGACAAAGAAGCAGGCTGCTTTATGGTTAGATAAGAGAAAAAATTATTTTGGTGTCTAAATGAGACAGTTTCATGGAGAAGGAAACATCTACTTGATTTCTCTAGAGAATAAAATACAAATAGGGCAAAGTTGTTAAGATACCATTAATCAGATGAAAAAATAGGTTGGAAACAGACAGATAAATACATTGATATTTATATCCAGGATTTTCTCCTTTATCATAGTAGTTGCAAATCATTGTTCTCCATTCATTTCTGGAAGTTAATTTCTGATTTGTTGAGACTTACGTATTAATTATCAGAACATTTTGGCACTATAACTGTTTATAAGATATATATTATAAAATAGATATCTATTATATATATTTGATAGATATTTAGCAAAATAAGCATTCTGACTGCTAACTGCAAAATCAGAATTGTGTTGTTCAACAAAATCATGACTATTGGTGCAAATTATAGATTATTCTACTAGATTTAAGACCATGTGATTTTAAAGTTTGCATATATTCCTTAATTTATCTTACCTCTTCAACAGCTTAAGTAGCTTCTGATTTTGGCAATTTTCATTTTCTAAAAAAAAAAAAAAAAAAAAGCAAAACAATCTGGAGTGACTGAAGGCAACATAATTGTTTAAAATGAACAGTTATGGTATCAAAATGTTCTAATAATTAATATGAAAGTCTCAGTAAATCAGAAATGAACTACCAGAAGTGAATGAAACACACTGATGTGCCGTTACCATAACCAGAAATTTTGGTTCTTAGGCAAAAAAGCAAAACACTGAGATAGGAGCTTAATGCAATAAAATGGATGTGATGCCATCTCTTTGCTATATAAAAATAAATATTGTGGTTATTTCTCAAAATAAAAATATTAGCGTGTCCTAATTATCAGCCCTAGTTGGCTTAATTCACAGTGCTTGCTCATCTGAGAATCACAACACTGTCATCATGTAAGGTACTCCCATTCTAGCCACCCATGTGTCTCTTTCGTTTACAAGAACAATGTTGTTCCTCAATAAAGTAACTGTCAGTCAATCAGTCCCACATTTCTCACCCTTTTCTAATTCAATAAGGTGGAAGAAAAATTCAGCAGTTAATACCTGAAGCCAATGATTTTCAAAAGCAAAATGCATCCTATGATGACCAAAATAATAGATGGGATGATATATTGAATATATGGTCCTAATAATTGGTGACCTGTAATGATAGAAAAAATTATGGTTCAAAGGTGGGAAATCCAGATAATGGTATACATTTCATTGATAAAATGAATACAGGAGTTAATGTATGGAACTGAAACATGCTCAAAATCAGGCAGCCAGAAAGATCAGTAGCTCCAGGGGAGAAGGGGAGGGGGGTCTTCTTTGCTAAATGGGCACACTGTTCCGTTCTCTACTAAACATTTATTTTATAATTGTGAATTAATGTTGCTTTTAATCTTGGTCAGAAAAAAATATTTGCAGCAGCTGATGGTTAATGCAGGGACCCATAACTGATCAAGGTTCTGAGAATAAATGGTTGTTGAATGGAGTGTTCAACATTTTACAAAAGAATGTAAAAGCCAGACC